>NW_021680561.1:78216-96605 GCF_001412515.2 Diachasma alloeum
CTTATCTAATGCACCCTCAATTAATAAACAAATTGATTTGTGAAGGCATAAACAACTCTCGGATGCACTCTCGGACGAGAGTCTTTACTGGAGTTCGGCGCCCTAACCTCCGAAAATCCCAGAGTCAAATGAGTGTCCATTCCGAGTGTCGGAGCTATTGTCGCGACTGTATGAGAGTGGTCCTCGGGCTCTCGGGCCGAGTTTCCCCCACCACCGCCGACGCATGCGCATTGCGGAATATTTGGCGCAATAACCGGCGCACACCAAGCCGGCTTATGCCTCCGCCAGTGCAAAATCTTTCAGTGCTTTGAAGTGACAGTGCATTTTCCAGAGTTTTTCATCGAATCAATTCACTGAATATTTTCACTATTATTTTCAATATTTCCTCACATAACCATCGACGTCATTCATCTCATTCATCCATCCATTCAAACGATTAATTAATTGATTAATTGATGTGTTTGAGTGAAATTTCTCTGAGCTCACTTTGTTCACTGTTTCATCCATTCAATATCAATTCATATTATTCTTAATTCAATTAATTCAAGTGTTGTAGTGATTTTCCCATCCCATACGGAAGACGTGGTAAGTACTGAATGTGGTTTTCGTTAATATTTAATTGTCCTTCGTGCGATGTTGAGGTTAAAGCTCCCGAATGACATGAAGATCATAGAGGCGAGTGGGGCAAAGTGGAACGTTTCTGATCCACTTAAATTCTTGATATCTTCGTTTATAAACTAAGATATTGTGATTTTGAGTCAATGACAAACGTTCCACTTTGCCCCACCTTCCCCTACTACTATATAATTTGAGATGTGCGTTTCTTCGGAAAATCATGGAATGTTCCAGAACATTATGGAACTCTCTAGAAATTTCTGGAATCTTCTCAAAAATTCCAGAATCGTCTGGAAAACTCACTTCAATCCATAAAATATTGTCAAATCTTTATAGAATGTTCTAGAACATTATGGAACTTTCTAGAAATTATTGGAGTCTTCTCGAAAATTCGAGAATCGTTTGAAAAAATCTCTTCAATCCTTTAAATCTTGGGATAATGATGGAAGGTTCTAGAAAGTTGTAGAATAGTCCAGCCTACTACAGAATCTTCTAGAAGATTCAGGAATCATTTGGAAAATTCTTCAATTATTCCAGGCATTGTTAAATTTGTTTGAAATGTACCATAAAATTCTAGCATTTTCCAAAACCTTCCAAGATGTTCCAAATGCTCTAGATCTCGCCGCAAGGCGAGGTAGGATACCACTTGTAATAAACAATAACAAATCCATTGGGAATATTTCTGAATCTATAAAGAATAGCGAAAAAAACCTGAGGAATTTTTTGTAGCCCTATTTCCACTCTATAAAAAAGGTCCTGAGGACCTTTTGCGTATTGTTTACTATCTATATATTCAGAAATATTTCTAAAATGCCCACTGTCGCTGGTTTACCCTTTTGAGCCATTTTTGGAGTTTGTTACAATCGCGTTCAATTTTTTCAGCCTACGATGGAAAACAAGAAAGGTGAGACGACTCCAAAGAGGAAACGAAAGCGTTGGACTCGCGATACGACTGATAAAAGAGGTTGTTCATTTAATGGACAAACTCAAGCCTTGATTTACACACTCCACGAATATTTTGAGAAAGAGCGGATAAATGGCGGGTCTTTGCTCCCCGTAGCCCAAGTCAGGTAATGATAATATTTTTCGGCTTTTTTTTGTCATGATAAGCCAATTCTAATAGGATAAAGCTGAAGGATGAACCTCAAACTTCAGACAACCTGAAAACTTGAATTAAAAGTTGGGTAAAAAGAACCATTGGTATCCAACGATAATGTCTCCCCCCATTTTTTTTCAGACGAAGTGTTCCTGAATAATGCTTCAATGGAAGTTTTTCAATAATTTCAGGATGATTAATCGGATTTCTATAGCAGAAATCAGGAGATCAACAACGTAGCTGATGGATAGCCTATTGCTGCAGAGAAGTAGCCACAAGGGCTCATATCTCATTCTATAATTACTCGTTATTTTTCTTTCCATCATAGCCTGCACTTACATTTCCAATCTTTACAGCTTCATGGTCTTTTTTAATGGTCTATGTGGATTGGGTGCGAATTGGTCTTGTTGGAATGCTCTTATTTTCATTTTGGTTATCAATTTTACAGCATTTTTGATACACGGACGAGATGAAAACTTATTTTCCACCCTTTTATCCTGAATGCACTTATACCATTTTTCATTGCATCATCCATTTAACACTGCTATTTTCTGAATGCTCATGATCACAATTGATTCTATCAGTTGTCCTATCTCCATGCATGTTATATTATAGAGCAAGAACAGCTGCCGCTTTGGGAGTTTCAAAGACGAAGGTGACGGAATGTGTTCACATCGGCGATTCGGGCGGTGAATTTGTCACTCCAGGGAAAATAAGGCCTAAACCGCAAACTGTTCGAAACGTTGATGAAACTGTTGCAGCCCAAATTCGAGCTGTCATCTACGAATTTACAGAAAAACGTAAACACTAGATATTATCCTAGTTCGGTTTTTTCTCATGTATAACTTCGGATATAAAACATTAAAATTATTCGTATACTCTAGGTCATCATCTCACTGCTCAAGTATTGTTCAACACCATTAAGTAAATATTTCTCTACTCATATCTCCTGTACTGTCTCATTCCGAATCGTCACTCTAGAATAATGATTGCATGTTTACTCCTGATATGTAGAGATCGCAAAATCGGGTTCGAAGGGTCACTCACTACTCTGAAGAAAGTTCTTCATGACTTGAATTTTAAGTACGTGCGAAGAGATGGTCATCGAGTTCTTCGAGAACAACCGTACATCGTCGCCAGAAGGATAGAATTTCTGAAGGTGATGAAGCGGTTGATCGAATCGGGGAAAAACATACTTTACCAAGACGAAACTTGGACCTATCGTCACGGCACTGGAAAAACAAAAGAATGGCAAGATGACGACATTCGTAGCTCCTGGATGAAATCAGCTTCCACCGGGGACAGATTTCTGATCTCTCATGCCGGTGGTAAAAAGGGATTTGTTGACGGGGCATCTCTTTTTCTTCGCACAGCAGCAAAACCGAAAGAAACCGATGATTACCACGGCGATATGAATGGAGATATGTTCAAGAAGTGGTTCGTGGAGAAACTCCTTGCCAATCTCACCGAGCCATCAGCAATTGTTATGGATAATGCTTCCTATCACTCAGTCCACGTATGTGCTTTCATACGTTCCATTAACTGTGACTATTGCTTAACTAACAACCCACAAAAATTACTCAACGTATATGTAGTGTGCTTACAAGCTCCCGTGAAACTAACATTGCCGTTCAACTCAATTGGTATGTAATTCAACAGAAACTCTTTATCTCTTTAGCACGATGAGACTTTGGAAAAGTGCATGAAATTATGGGCATGTATTTTATTCTTTTCATTTTGCTTCCCGACCGTTAAATGTTCGTTGCAATTTGCAGTTGTAGCTCACTAGTTACTGAAATATTGAGTTCGTCATCACCATTTTCTGAACAAAAATCGTTGCAGCTTGAACAGCGGCCTACAACTCAGTGGAAGAAACAACAATTGCAGACGTGGCTCGACGATCATAAAGTGGCGTATGATGCGGCTGCTACAAAGAAAGAACTGAAAGTCTTGTGTGATATTCATAAGGAACCTGTTCGTTATGTATTGGACGAGTATGTAGCAACGCACACCCCTCACGAAATCGTTCGCTTACCACCCTATCACTCCTTCTACAATCCCATCGAGTTAGTTTGGTCGAAAGTGAAACGATATTTCGACGCACACGTTGGTCGTGACAACGATTTTTCGTTGGAACAAACTGACAAGATTTGGAACGAAGCATTGGCATCTGTCACTCCTGAAATTTGGAGAGCATGCTGTGAGCATACAGAGAAACGGATCTTGGAAGATTACGCGAGGGAAGTGAGTGATGACACGGAGGAAAGTTATCAGATCCATATAGTCTGTGATGATGATGATGATGATGATGGGGAGAGTATTGATCTGAATGACTTAGAATTCATGGAATTCACTGCTGAAAGTGACTTCCAGGAAGGAAACATCACTGCTCCAATCTCAACGCAAGTCAAGCCAGTACATGTCGCCAGGTCGCTGTTGGATATGTTTGATGCCGAAATGATTGTTGACCAATCAGACGGGACTGGATTTGCCGGACCTTCAATGGATCTCAATCCTCACGCCCTCGCAGGATCCACCCTTCCAGTGTCTCCTGCAGCTGTTTTCATGGTTCAAAAGGTAGTTATCAGTGGTATTGATGAGAGATTAATTATCATAGGATACATTTGAAAATTCTTCATGATGTGTTTCAATTGCAGCTGGATGTCAGCAACCACCATGAAGTTACGTTGCCTCCCACTCCACCCTGTTCATCACCTGAAACTCCACATCGTTCTTTTCTTGAGACTCCAGCCTGTTCATCCCCAGAGACTCGATCCTCTTCATCACCTGACACTTCATCCTGTTCATTACCAGGGACTCCATCCTGTTCATCAATTGAGACTCCATCCTGTTCATCATTTGAGACTCTACCCTGCTCGACATTGAAAACGTTCCAGACTTCACATGTTTCTCTACCTGTTGAGGTATTTATTTTTAATTTTGTTATTGATTCTCACTCTTTATCCAACTTATGAATACTTCATTTATTGCCAGGAGTGGTTAGAATGTAGCAATCCTACTGTGATCTCAAATGATAATGAGGTGGTACGAGTTGTAGACTTGAAGACGTTGTCACCGGGGGAACAGCTGAATGATATTGTAGGTATTGAAAAAAAAACTCGGATTCTCAGTCTTCATCGATATTGTTTTTGCATTTTTCAGATCATTAACTCGTATTTCAATCTCATCGCAAGGAGAAATGGGGGTTCTGTACATGTTTTCCCTACGTTTTTCTACACCACTCTTCTCCGTTCATATGAGCAGGTCGCACGTTGGACGAAGAAGGTCATTATAGTGTTACGAAAACATGTAATTCATACGCAGTGGGAGAAATTTATTTCACTTACATTACTTTAGTCTACTATTGTTTCAGGTTGACATCTTTACCAAAGACATGATCCTGATCCCTATTCATTTGCAATACTCCGAAACGATATACCATTGGTGTCTTTGTGTAGTTTTCCCCCGGGAGAAATGCATCAAATTTTATGATAGTCTGGGTGGCTCTAACGAAGCATGTCTGAACGTAAGTCTTGGAGAGTATGCGATTGTTCATTAATCATTCATCACGAGCATCCATTCTCTCACCTTCGATTCTTCGATTCTCACTGAATTTACTAGGCAATCCGTGGCTATCTGATGAATGAGCACCTCTACAAGAAGGGTAAACCGCTTGACCTGACAGAATGGCCTGCAACACATGTAACCGTATGTACAGTTATAGATGACATATGATGCATGATTTATTAATGGATTTTATTTGGTCAACCATCATTCATTTTTCAGGGTATTCCTCATCAAAATAATGGGGTTGACTGCGGCGTATTCGTCTGCACGTATGCAGAGCATTTGACGAGGCATGCCAGTTTCATGTTCACTGCTGACGATATGCCACAGATCAGACGTAGGATGATGACGGAAATCGTATCATCCAGCTTGACTTTTTCACTGCCAATCCCAGCACCTCGGGGACATGAGAATTCAGAGGGAGAATCGGTCGCTAGACTTCAGACGACATTGGTATGATTCTCATAACTCAATCATTAGTTTATTTTGGAACCAAAATATCAGTCCACAGAATATTGACATTGTTTTCAGAATAAACCTCCTTGTTCATTATGGGCAAGAAAAGGCAGTGTTGGTGAGATTGCCACAAAAATTGATCGTGTTCTCCTTCAAGAATCAGCGAGATTCCACCAAGGGGATAAGCGCTTCCCTCAAGAAAGAGCGAACTGCCAATGCACTGCCATTTCCACCTACAGCATTGCAGCTTTGCTACTTTCAGAGAAAATCACTCGAGACCTCCTCGACAAGATCTTGATGGAAGGAGACAAATATTACGTTGATTGTAAATCACGTAATAATGTGCCTTACAATCACCTTTCCCCAGAGGATCTGCTCACATCGTTCACCGTTTGTGGTCATTCGGTGACAATCCGAGTTGATCACGTCAGTGACGGATTTTTCTCATCGAGCAGCGTTGTGAAAGACATCATGACCAGCATCAACTTGTTTGCGGAGGAGCATGCCGATGCATTAGAACATACGGGATTCTTGTATGTTGCCGATTCCAAAACGGTTGCGTTCTTCATCTCCCCACTGGCTTCGGGATCATCACGGCGCAGCTATTTTATGTTCAATCCCCACTCAGTTGATAATAGCAATTATTATCCCCTGAATAGTCGAAGCAAAGGTGTTGCACGATTGTTTCGATGTCTTTCTGCTGAAGCACTCGCTCGACTTCTGGTGGTTGATCGTCGTGGAGGCCTTGGAGGTTGGCAAATATACTGTATCAAGGTAATTAAGGATTTTTCCATTCCAAATTGGTTTGTCATCAACGTTAATACTTTTTTTTCGTTATCTGTCGCAGATTACCGGATCCTATAAGTCAAGGTGAGCTTTGGAAACTGAGAGACAACTCGCAATAAGCTCAAATTGACGGCGAAAAGAATAAAATCGTTGATGAAGAAGTTAAGTCAACTCTCTTATTCAAGTCCCAATATTTATTATCGTATCTCAATAAGAGGAATTTTATTGATAAATTAATTGTCTTTTGCATTACTTCCAGTAACACAAAGTCGAAGACGAGTACATCCGCAAGTTAAGTACATTTTTCATATCAATCTTAGTTTTTGTTTTAACTGGAAATCTCTTTTTGAAAGTTTCATTTATCTATGAATATGTTTGACTATTTTCAGCCACATAGATCGTCAAGGTTTCTCGTTGGTTCGTCACTCACAGGAAACTTCAATTATTTAAGGATAAAAACATGATGAGTTATGATTAGTAAAATTATTTTCTATCATGCTGTAATTAATATTCGCTGTGATTCATTATCATTTATGTATATCGTATTCATTGTTATTCTAATTTCTTGTACTCATATATATATATATATATATATATATATATATATATCCTATCGCCATTTCAATTTTGTACTATATCAATCCTGTGTACGATTGTAAATCTAATCCCATCATTTGCCTCGCCTGTTGAACATGTATTAAACAAATGAATGAATAAATTAAAAATATACATATTTTGTCAGTTTGATATTTCTGTATGGTACAAAAAGGGTCTTTTTTGATTTTTTGATAAATTAAGTAGGTTTGCGGCCTTTAATTTATCTCAATATCGATGTTAGGGAGAAATGTAAGAGACCTTTTTTGTAGAGAATTTTGAGAGCTACAAAAAAGATCATTTGGGGTTTTTCGATAAATTTAGTAATTTTGGAAATATTTAGGAAATTTTCAGGTCTTTTGGAGTTGAATGTTTCGATAATAAGTTGCTAGGGATTTCATTTGTTTGGGATGTTTTACCTGTTTAAATATGGATTTTAGAAACATATGCCAAAGAATGTTTTTTGTAGCCTGGAAAATTCTCTACAAAAAGGTCTCCTGGGGTTTTTTGATAAATTTATTAGTTTGATAAATTTTTGAAAGAGAATGCGTGAGATATTTTCGAGGTTAATTTTCTTCCACCAGTTCATCAAATCTCATTCAATTGAGTTGTGAAATTCCTGAGACGCATGGTTATACTAGGGACGGTAGAGAAACGGAAAAATAGATCATTTTCATCATAATTAATTTCTTGTAGTGATTCGCCATACTGGGAGCACTTATGCGGGTCACTCCGAAGAAAATCTGGAACGATTTTTCTTGGAGTTCCATTGATAATCACGTATTAATTTCCAACTTCATCATTTCTAAATGAGTTTAAAATTGAATTTGGGAGTTTAGTACTGCTGAAAGGAAATCCGTGAAGAATAAGTTTTCAAAAAATTTCGAAAATGACTTTGAAAAGACATTTTCACTTCACCTAAAATGAGAAATCCCTGTTAATTCTTAATCATTAATATTTTCGAGAATATCTCTGAACTCGTTTCAGTGTAAACAAACAAAAATGGGATTACGTGGTTTTCAATTCTCCTGAACATCCCGCGCGCGGAGGGATATACTGATTCCGCAATGCGCATGCGTCGGCGGTGGTGGGGGAAACTCGGCCCGAGAGCCCGAGGACCACTCTCATACAGTCGCGACAATACTCTCGGATAGGTCTCGGACTCATCCGCCAGGGTTGTTGCGCAGTACCCCGCTTTAAAGGATGGATCTCCAGATGGCATTGTAAGTATCAAAAATGATTTAATCGTAGCAATGATTATGACATCTTCGATTTTCCGAAACAAAAAATACAATTATGACACCACCATTTTTTTCTGTCAAGTGTAACGATTGAAATTGTGGATTCAATTTCAATAACATTGGAAATTCGTGGAAATAATATCAATTTTCAATACCCTTTAATTTTTTTTAACACTGGTTGTTTTCAGAATGTACTAAAATTCCAACTGAGCACCTGCATTAGAAACCGCCGACGAACTCTTAGCAACAAAATATCCAGGGGAACGTCCAGTGCGTCTGTTAACAACAAACGCAGTGGCACATTTGGAACGGTATCAGTAGAGACGTACGTTGATGCAAATATAGGAATTTTGGAACGTCATAGAAATTAATAATACACTCTAGGTATTGGATTTTTTTCACAGACCGGAATCATCAACGTCCAGGGATACACTGATGACTTTTTTGGAAGAACTGCACAAGAATGCAACGGCTGGTGATACCCCGCACATCAGACAACTTCTGGTCGAGACGTTTGATTCACGACGTCAATGGATTGTCAAAGAGGCAAAAGGGATAAAACCAGTCGTGGAGAGATTCCCACAATTGAAAGAATACAGCTTGGTAAGTGCAACCTCATGTTATCAGTCATGGTCTACTGACTGTGGCATCATTCCTCTGGGTAGTAGAAGCACTGGTTGAAACCTTTTCGAAAGACTTCAGACCACTCTTCTCCTGTTATGAAGACGAATGCCTCCTAATTTATACTGTCATTACAGATATTGTTCGAGTTCGCTAAGGTTGTGGACCAGCCTTTGGATATCCTGGAAGCCAAAATTGAAAAAATGATGAAGAAGCTGGCAAGCTTCTTCCACCAAGAGGCCGATAACGAGCCTGCCAAATGTTCTCTCCTGGAGAAATTGTTCGAGAGCTTGGTAACGAAGCAAGTGAAGAAATCGGCCACACCATTGTTCACAGTTAGACTTGTATGTATACCTCTTGCAAAATATATTTTCCTTGGTTATTTCCGTAAACATTCGTTTTAATTACTTTTCTGTTTTATTCTTCAAGGAAAGGGGATCCACGGACGTTCTCAGGACCACGGAAGGCTCCGGCCCAAGAACTGTATTATATACAATGGAAGGAAGAATCTGTGAAGCATTTGTCGTAGCTGATGCAGATGTTAGAATTAAAATCCGAGATCCAACAGTCAACAAGACGATCTTGTGTCTGTTGGCTACTTATTACGTTTGGGATTCCACCTACCCAAAAGCATACGTCAACACTATGGAGTACATCCAACATGAGATCTTGGGTGATTTCAAAACCAAAATCGCTGTAGAAAAATTCCTCAGGAAGATGAGGAATCACATTAATAGCGATTGAGCTGTATATATATTCAGGAATCACAAAATCAATAATCTTCTATTCATGATGTTAATGGAAAAAAATACACCTGAGATATTAAGTAATGAGCATTGTAAAATTTGCATACTCCCGATGTACTGAAACTGTAACAAATATATGTGGGATATATGTAAGGCGAAAACATCGAATAAATCATCATTTACTATAGTGTTTTCATTAATTGAGGTTTTACACGCTTCAAGCATGTTAACTTCACTAACATGTTTGAAATGTGTAGTAAATCTGCACGATAAAAGTGTGAAAATAACACATCTTAAATGTATAGAAAAAATGACACGGTTCAAAGTGTGTAAAAAGTGTCTACACAATTTACACACTTTACGTATGTTGAAAGTACACACTAGGGTTTGGCAGTGTTTAAAAAATGATTTGGGGACGGTGAAAATATTGAACCGAAATTCCCTAGCGAGCAAACAAAAAATCCGCTGGTAAAATTGTGTATGCCATAGATATAACACCTAGACTGGGGGTCTCTTATGTTTCCTCGTCCCGTATTCCTTGTTCCCGGTGGTTACTGAAGCTCCATATATTGAGCATATGCTTATTAGAAAAACCCCCGGCGAAAAAGTTGTCAATTGACTTATTTAAAAACTGAAAAACAGAAAAATTGAAAATTTAAAACCCCCGACGAGAAAGTTATCCTTAAGTAGTTTAAAAAGAGGAAAATAAAAACTCAAAATTTTAATTAGACGAATTTCAGTTTCTCTACAATTCGTCTAATTAAAATTTTGAGTTTTTATTTTCCTCTTTTTAAACTACTCAAGGATAACTTTTTCGTCGGGGGTTTTTAATTTTCAATTTTTTACCAAATCAACAGCACATTTCTGACTCATTAACTGAAAGTAGTTTCTGAAATACAGTCGTAATCATAAACTCTCCAACAGACTTGCACGCACGTAGGGAGGTGAGCTCCCACAGTACCTGCAAGGCGTGCTCACTCAGACGTTCTTATGGTTCGTCGCCCCGATACGTAATATCGACAAGAAACATCGGGGGCGACAGTAAATCGACTTTGATTTTCTACCAAGGCAGACATCAGTTTAAATCAAGCCGAAAAATCGGCTTGAATCAAGTCGAAAAATCAGCTTGAATCAAACCGAAAAACTGGCTGTTCCAGGTAGTAGATACCGACTTGATTCAAGTATATTTTTCAGGTTGATTCAAATCGATTTTCAACTTGATTCAAGCCGATTTTTCGGTTTGATACTAGTCACTTCAACACTTGGTCCAAGTCAGGAAGATAGACTGTTGGAAAAAAATCCAAATTTCATGGAGAATTCAAACGTTCTTTTTATGAGAGTGACATTAAACTCGATTCACGGGGAAAAAATTATTGACATTCAAATTTTACAGATTATTCCCCCGTCTGAATGTCAACCAATACAAATTTAGTACTCGACTTTTTGTGGAGCAATGGGGATAGAATTATTATTTCCATTTAGTTGCATGGCTACCATGGATGAAGATTTTATGTTAAAATAAAGGAAGATCTGGTATGAATATATGACTTTAACCAACAAAAACATCAATACTTCTATCGATCAAAATTCAGATGGGGGAGTAATCCAATAGAATGCCGCTTGTGCTCCAAAATTAAAAAAAAAATTGGAATACTCAGGGCGTAACGATTAAAAAATCAATGAATTTCCAAATTTTTGAAAAAAAATCAGAATTCCTAATTTAACTTAAATTATCAAACAGAAAATGACTATCCGGTACCAAATTACACAAAAGTTTCAATTTATGCCAAATTTCAGACTATATTCATTTGAATTTCTTGATTTTAAGAAATTTTCACCGAATAATTGAACTGAAATGTACAG
The DNA here is from genome assembly GCF_001412515.2 of Diachasma alloeum. NCBI lineage: Eukaryota > Metazoa > Arthropoda > Insecta > Hymenoptera > Braconidae > Diachasma > Diachasma alloeum. The sequence continues at coordinate 89,802 of NW_021680561.1, forward strand.
TTTCCACCAATTTTTTCAAGAAATTTCAAACCGAAAATTTGACTCCAATCAAGTCGAAAAATCGAGTTGAATCAAACCGAAAAATCGACCTGAATCAAGTAGAAAAATCAACTTGAATCAGACTGATATGCAGATTTGCATCTGTCCGAGTCCGACATGATTCATGCCATCAGGTCGACATGAAATAAGTCGATTCCCGGCAATGATTCAATGCAATCTTTTCATTTGATTCAGGACGACTTTCTTTAGGTGCATGCATAACTTTTTTTTAGATTTTTTGGACTAAGTAAAGTAGTGAGTAGAAAATTGTTGTCGACTTTATGCTTTGATGATTGCTAAGTACGAAGTGGACGCTCACTTTCTATTTAGTATTAGTTTAAATATTAATTAAATTCATTACGTTATCATTTTCCGTCTCAAAATGAGTTGTTTATTCTTTCCGGATTAAGTTGAAGCTTCTTTTAGGACTCAACAAAACATTATTCATCAAAGAACTACACTGAGAAAAATTTCAATGGTAATTTTAACTACAAGGGAATTGTCAAAGAAATTATATTTACAGTAACAATAAATTTTGTAGATTACACTAGAATTCATCGTTCGATTTACTATGTCAAATAGTGGCATCAACATCATGATGTAATTTTCACTTTAATGTAATAGTTGAATCTACAATGTTTATTGTTACCGTAACTATTATTTTTTTGACAATCCCCTACAAGGGAATTCCCTTGCAGTTGAAATTACCATTGAAATTTCTTTCAGTGTAATTCATTTTTTTTTTCCATAATGAAGATAACGCTTGTGATTCTGAGTCTTTGTGAAGTTTGAACCACGTAGAATTCACCCCTTATGAAGTATGACCCTGGCGTGATATGAATCTTATGACATATCTCATAAGACATGACCATCATAAGGTCTCAAATTTTTAGAGAGGTTTACTGAATCTTACGAAATCTTAGAAATCGTCTTAGGAAATATATGGACAGCCTCTTTCTAACCCTTACTTTTGTTCCTTGTTTTTACTCTCATTTTCGTGACCCCTATTTTTGAACCGAGTTTTGAACATTAAACGTGCCTCTTATTTTTCAAACTCACACTTAACTCTGTTGATACTTAATTTTAATCCTTGTTTCTGAGTTTCATTTTTTACTTTTTTTCTGCTTTTAATTTTGACCTTCACACCCAAACCTCGTTTTGACTATCACTGACTCTCACTTTTTACCATCATCTCTGACTTTCTCCTCTGACTCTCATGACCCTAAATTTTTTATCTAATTTTTGACTCTTGTAACCCTTAGTTTTGACCCTTGTAGAATTTTACATAACCCTCGGACCCCACACCCAGAAAAAAAGTACTGATTCAAGCCGACATCGATTTGATTCTAGTCGATTCTCGACTTGATTCAAGTCGAGTGACTCAGACTAAATCAATCCGGACTCCAGGTCTGATATGAGTCGAAAAGTGATTTATTTCACGAAGGAACATGTCAAGCCAACGTCGGCTTGAATCAAGCCGATTTTTCGGTTTGAAGCAAGTAAACAAATCGGCTTGAATTAAACCGAAAAATCGGCTTGAATCAAACTGAAAAACGGAATGTTTCACGTCGAAGTTCTGCCTGTTCCAGGTAGCAGATAGTGACTTGATTCAACTCGATTTTTCGATTTGATTCAAGTAAATTTTTTGGCTTGATTCTAGTCAAATTACCACTTGCTTTAAGTCGGAAGGATACACCGTTAGAAAAAAAAATCTGAATTTCATAGAGAGTTCAATAGTTCTTTCTATGAAAGTGACATTAAATTCGATTCACGAAAAAAAAATGAAATTTCAAATTTTACAGATTATTCTCTCATCTGAATGTCAACCAATAGAAATTCAATATTTGACATTTTGCGGAGCAGTGGGGATAGAGTTATCATTTCCATTTCGTTGCTTGTCCAACGTGAATTAAGATTTTATCTTAAAATAAATGAGGATCTAATATAAATATGGCTTTAACCCGCAAAAACGTCAATACTTCTATCGGTGGAAATTCATATGGAGGAGTAATCGAATGGAATACTGCTTGTGCTCCAAAACCGTAGAAAATTTTGGAACACCCGGAGCATTGCGACTGAAAAATCAAGGAATTTCCAGATTTTCTAGAGAAAAACGAGAATTCCTCATTTAACTTGAATTATCAACCAAATCCCGGTGGCTTGGCGAAGTGTGTAAGTTCATAGCCTCACATGCGAAAGGTTCCGTGTTCAAATCCCGGCCGGGTAAAATCGTGCGATCTATCCATTTCAAGTCTCGATCATCATCGCATACCCTAGACGGGTCGCAGTGACGTGCAATAACGATTAAAAAAAAATTATCAACCAGAAAATGAGTATCCATTACTAAATTACACAAAATGTTCAATGTATTCAAAATTTCAGACTATATTCACCTGAATTTTTTTGATTTTAATAAATTTTTATGCAATAATTGCACTGAAATATAGTTTCCCCTAATTTTTTTAACGAATTTCAAGCCGAAAAACCGACTTGAATCAAATCAGAAAATCGACTTGATCAAGCCGAAAAATCGACTTAAATCAAGCTGAAAAATCGACTTGAATGAAACCGACATGCCGGTTTGCATCTGTCCGAGTCTGACTTAATTCATGCCCTCAATTCAACATGAATCAAGTCGGACTCATTTACATAACTCTCCCATACATAACCCCGATGTAAAAATCCCTCCTCGTCAATACCCCCTTCTCCCCCCCCCCCCTTTATTCGAATAATTGAAATACTTTTTACTATTCAAACTATTCCCTCTCCATGAATATTCAATTCGAAGCTGAATTGAGATATTCATATTTCATGTGTCGTGTATTATTGATGAAAATTAATATCCGGACATTTCTATCAATTATCTCAATAACGAGTAGATAACATCTGTTTGAAAACTTGGTGATTGGTCACATACTTTAAATAGTTGAAAAAGTGCGAAGTATCATACTGGTTAATACTTACACCCTGTTTAAGTACCAAGTAATTTTTTACTTAAGAATATCCTAGTAGTTCAGGCAATTTTTTCTGGGGGAAATTCTCTTTAGAGCTTATGTAATAAACCAAGAGTATTTTTTAGGCGCAATATCCACTTTGGTTTCCGAACATTATTTCGACAAAACGAATTTTGAAAAAATGAAATTTAACCCATTGCGTTTATCAGAGCTGTATACTCCCGCCTTCAATCCATTAGTTCAAAGTTTCAAAGCATTTTATTGTACACATAACCGTATATGACTTTGTTCGTGATACTCTCTAATTTTTTGCGACATTAAAACACATAAGTTTCTGGACAGATAATTGCAAACAATCAAATTAAAAGTTTCTCGATTAGTACGACGGCCATATTAGGTGGTTTGAATCCGCGTGTTCCTGACATCTAGCAACAGTCCGCTTAAGTGACTACTATAGGACCGAATTTACGAGAATATATGGAACACATGTGCAGCGTTGCCGTATGTTCATTAGAGTTTAGACCAACGAGAATCAAGTATGAAATTGGATAAAATATTGTTTGCAATATTCATTTTAAAAAATCCCAAAAAAATGTATCCAACAGTAAAAAATCCGAAATAGTATGGAGATGGCAAGATTTTCGCCAAAACTGAAATCTTACCTGAAAAAAAGTTGCTAACTTGAACGAAGTACTTCGATATCCGTAATACTAACATCCTGTTTAAGTAATAAGTATTCTGATACCTAGTATTTAGATGTGGGTTAAGTACTAAGTAGATGATACTTAGTATTTTTTCAACTATTTAAAGTACGAACCCCCTCTACTGGGTTTCCATTTTGTCGTTAGTGAGGGGGCTCGGTCGCGGGCGGTGGAGGTCGTAAGGACTACCACTGCCCGCAGTCGCTGAGACGAGCCCACCCAATCCATGTGTGTGAGCGGCGTAAGCCATGGCCTCGGCCATACCGTGCCTAAGGATGCGTGGCACAGGGGGAGCTGTGTCGCTAACGGTGCCTCTCAGAAACCTGGGCGACCTCTGAGAGTAGTCTTGGGTGTAACCCACCCGAGACAAGCCAAGCCCTGGGCAATCGCGGCAATGCACCAGGTGAAAACGCTTAACCGCGGTACTCGTGGGACTAAAATGGAAACCAATTTAAAAAATCTTAATATTGAAAAAGCAACTTCGGGTGGGGCCAGCGATGGCGAACACACGAAGTCTGACAAGGCTGACCAGTCTGGTACCGATGTGAATCGGGTCAGACTGAGTGGAGCCGAGAGAAGACGTCGCAAGAGAGCGAAGCTGCATCAAACCTCGGGGGCGATTGCAACCTTGACGGATGCAGCAGCGAAGGTCGATGAGGGAAGGGGGGAGGGGGCTACGAGGAAGGCAATAAAACGCCTTCCATCAGAGCGTACTACGCCAAGCCCCTCAGTCAGACCGAAAGAAAAGAGAATGAGAACGCAGGATCAGGGCACATATGCTCAGAACACTACGAGCTCATTCAAGTTTGCAGTTATGCCGGAGTCATATCCGGATCAGAAACTGGGCACTGAAGAGGTAACGGAGGTGAAGAAACTCCTGAAGAGGGCCATTCTGGCGTTACCTGACGGGGTGAAAGCACCCACCTTCAACGGTATCTGGGAAAGAGAAGGTGTGGCAATGGTGTACTGCACTGATGAGGAAACGGGAAATTGGCTAAAAACCCTTTTCCCCGAAAACAACATAGCTGAGCTTACTGTACGTGTGGTCGCAGCCTCGGAGCTTCCCAAGAAGCACAGGGTTGTACTACACGTGGAAGACCCAGATCTAACCGCTCAAGAAGCACTGTGCTTCCTTGAGAAACAAAATGCAGGACTGCAGGCCAGAGAGTGGGTTGTCGCTCGGGGCAGTGAGAGTAGGGACGCGAAAAGTGCCCACTTCGTTGCGCTGATAGACGACCGATCACTCTCTGTTCTGAAAGCCTGCAACTTCAGACTGCACTGCGGGATTCAAAAAGCTACTGTCAAGCTGCTTGCGAAAGACCGTGGTGAAAGTCAGAAGAAGGGTACATAGAGGTACCAGGAAAGTAGTCATCATTATGGCTGCAACCCGGGTGCACATTGTACAGATAAATTTGCACCACAGCAAAGCAGCCTCGGCTACTCTAGTCAGGCTGTTAGCTGGGATGCAGACTGTCATAGCAATGATCCAGGAACCATGGATAGTGGACAATGCTATTAAGGGCCTCAGTGGTTGTGGCAGAATCTATCACGCAAACACTCAGGAGAAAATTAGATCTTGCATTGTTATTAAAGGACTAGACTCTTTCTTCTGTTCACAGGCTAGTGAGGGAGACCTGGCTGTGGCACAAGTGGATCTGGGCCTGGGACAAGGCGAGGAAATGAGCCTGGTTGTAGGGTCAGTTTACATGCCCTATGACTCGGCTGAACCACCTCCTTCGAAAAAAGTAAAGGACCTATGCAACCATGTGAAGGAAAGGGGACTTGAACTCCTGCTAGGTTGTGATGCCAACTCGCACCATGTAGCATGGGGGAGCACCGGCATTAACGGCAGGGGGAAAAGCCTCCAGGAATTCATAATGGGGGCCGGTCTAAATATCCTTAATGAGGGTCAGAACCTACCTTCATAGATCGAGAGACGACAGGAGGTCATAGATATCACTCTGGGGACGGATAGAGTGGCAGACATGATTGGGGACTGGAGGGTCTCAAAGGACCTCTCAGCGTCCGATCATCAAACCATAAGAATGTCCATCCACACAGTGAAAGAAACGGAATGGGTGAGAAACCCAAGACGAACAAACTGGGGAAATTACCGAGAGAGTCTATCTGACAATCTCAGGGATATCATCCTCAGATTTAACAACAAAAAGCAGCTGGAGGAGGCTTCGATTGCCCTAAACCAGACCATCATGGACTCCTTCGAGACAAACTGCAGGCTAATCCCGAACGGACAGCCCACTGAGACTCCTTGGTAGTCAGAGAAACTCGGTGGGCTGAGGGACAAGGCTAGAAAAGCTTTTAACAAAGCTAAGAACATGAGAGCGGGCCCCCGTAAGGAAGACGCATGGAAAACTTACAGAGGCTTGCTCGCAGATTACAACAAGGCAATAAAGGCAGCCAAAGAGGACTGCTGGAGGGCTTTCACAAGCAATGTGGAGAGTCAATCGGAGACCTCTAGGCTGGCAAAAATCCTTGGAACAAACAAGACTCCATATCTAGGGAGCCTACAGGCACCAGATGGCAGCCACACGGAAACCATGGGAGAGACTCTGAAACTCCTAATGAACACCCACTTTCCAGGCTTCATACAGGCCCAGGAGAGGGACAAAGAAACAATGCAAAATCAGAGGGATGTCTACGGAACCCATGATTGGGCATTGGTAAATAAAGTAGTGCAGCCCTGGGGGGTAAAGTGGGCCATCAAAACCTTTGAACCCTTCAAGGCACCGGGACCAGACGGGATCTACCCAGCCCTATTACAGGAAGGGATAGAGACTATCACGGGACCCCTAACCAAGATACTCAGAGCTAGTATAGCCCTGAAACATGTCCCTAGTGTGTGGAATGAGACTAGGATAGTATTCATTCCCAAGCCGGGAAAAACCGGTTATATAAAACCAAAAGACTTCTGTCCTATAAGCCTCACATCCTTCATCCTGAAGACCCTAAAGAGGCTGGTGGATAGACACATCAAGGCCAGGCCCTTGACTGACAGACCCCTCTCCCCCTGTCAATATGCATACAGAGAGGGACGATCAACAGATACCGCCTTACATCACCTGGTGGGACTGATTGAGGGACAACTGGCG
>NW_021680561.1:96814-96881 GCF_001412515.2 Diachasma alloeum
CCCCTGCTATGGAACTTGGTTGTAGATGGACTTCTAAATCAACTAAGTGAGGCCAGCTTCCACATCA
>NW_021680561.1:96937-152016 GCF_001412515.2 Diachasma alloeum
TGGGACTGATTGAGGGACAACTGGCGGTCAAGGGTTTTGCCATAGGCGCCTTTCTGGATATTGAGGGGGCTTTTGATAGCACTTCGAATCCGGCTATAGAAAAAGCCATGGAAGAACGACGGGTGTCTAAGACTATTATTGCTTGGACACAAAACATGCTGAAAGGCAGAAGACTGTCGGCAGGACATGGGAGGGCATGTGTGGAGGAACGTCCGACTAGTGGCTGTCCGCAGGAGGGAGTTCTCTCGCCCCTGCTATGGAACCTGGTTGTAGATGGACTTCTAAATCAACTAAGTGAGGCCGGCTTCCACGTCATCGGTTTCGCCGATGATGTGGCAGTTGTTGTGAAAGGCGGATTTCTGAGGGTGCTAAGGGACCTGATGGCAACAGCCTTCAATATCATTGAGGACTGGTGCAGGGTAACTGGCCTATCGGTAAATCCAGCCAAAACAACAATCCTGGTTTTCACCAGAAATTATAAACTGGAAAAGATCCAACCTCTGAAGCTAAATGGCTCGGAGATTAACTACACCAGCAGAGTGAAATATCTGGGTGTCCTCCTGGATAATAAACTCAGCTGGAAAGAACATATCTGTACTCAGAGAAATAAAGTGTTTGCCTCTATGTGGGCATGCAGGAGAGCTGTGGGCAGGACATGGGGACTCAATCCTAAAATGATGCTCTGGCTCTACCAAATAGTTCTACTTCCGAGACTGTTATACGCTGCGGTCGTCTGGTGGCCGAGGGTGAGTAAGACGGAAACAAGGAACCTGTTGAAAAGCCTACAGGGAACCTTCCTGAGGGCTGCAACAGGAGCCATGAAATCGACACCTACTGAGGCGCTAGAAATAGCACTCAGTATCCCACCCCTCGACCTTAGGGTTGTGAGTTGTGCTACCACAACTGCATATAGACTAAGGTGCCAACTAGAATGGAAGATGACGGGCCAAGGCCATACAAGGCTTAGCCTAATCAATGATCGACCCTTCATAGGTAAGACGGATAGGATTCCTAGGAAGTATCAGATCAGGAAAACTTTCAGAACGAGTATACCACCCAGACAGGAGTGGCTGGACTCGAAACTTAAACCAGGACCAAGAGAGGACTACTGGTTTACGGACGGCTCTGGCTTCAATGAAAGTTTTGGGGCAGGCATCTACCGTCTGAAAGATGGCTTCGGAGAGAGTTTTCCGCTGGGCCATCATTCAACCGTCTTTCAAGCAGAGATGCTGGGCATACTTAAGTGTGCAGAGTATCTGAACGCGAGAGACACAAAAAAGATGAAAATATTCATCTGCAGTGACAGCCAGGCGGCGATTCACGTCCTAGACAAACCCACTACAGAGTCACAGGTGATGTGGGAATGCATCCAGGCATTGGACACACTGGGTAATAACAACCAGGTCACCGTAACCTGGGTACCAGGTCACCATGAGATTCTGGGTAATGAAGAAGCATATAAGCTGGCCAAGGAGGATACAGAAAGGGCGCCCTCCTATGGCCTGCTTGGCATGCCCTTCGCAGTGGGAAAAACTCTTATTAAAGATCATTTCCAGNCCAGGTCACCATGGGATTCTGGGTAATGAAGAGGCAGATAAGCTGGCCAAGGAGGGTACAGAAAGTGTGCCCTCACACGGCCTGCTTGGCATGCCCTTCGCAGTGGGAAAAACTCTTATTAAAGATCATTTCCAGCGGGATCATGTCAGGCGTTGGGAGAAAGTTGCGACCTGCAGACAAGCGAAACTGCTTATGAGGGGGCAACTAAGAGTTAGAACCAGAAAGCTTCTGGAGCTGCACAGAGAGGATCTGAGGGTAGCAGTAGAGCTCCTTACGGGTCATACAGTTCGCAGAGCTCATCTGTTCAAGATGAAACTTGCAGAACAAGAAGACTGCAGACTGTGCGGAGGCGATAAGGAGGGCGTCATCCACATTTTATGTGAATGCCCCCTATTAGCACTCTGTCGCTATAAAATCTGGGGCCAGGCTTTCCTGGAACCAGAGGACTTACAACAAGCGGCTGTCACCAGCCTTATTAGCCTAGTGAGAAACACAGGGCTGGGGCTGTATGACTGACCGAAACTAAAGCGGATGTTACAAAAGATCGTATGATTTAGGTGACTTTGGGCGCTTTAAGTGACCAGCCACGCATATTCTATTCTATTCTTTTCTAAAGTACGAATATAAGGGATGAGCTTACATCCCTGAAAGTTGAAAGAAGGATCATTTTCCTGGCTGAAATGATTTGACCAATTATAATGTGTTTATTCGTGGTTCATAAAATGGTACTGAATTCTCGTCTCGAAAATTCGAGACAAGGCGGTTGTACTCACGAAAACCACCTTACTTTCTTCATTCGTTTGAGATATCCACCACTTTCGAGTTTTCATTTTCAATTCGAGTTATCACCCGTGCCTCTTTAAAATAAAGATGTCCATTTTTACGAAAATTGTTATTATACAATACCTATACATAGGAGAAAGAAGACAAGAGAGGATAAGACAAGAGATATTTTTTCTTATACATAAGAAGGAAGACCAGCGATCATTTTTCTCTTGTAAATGAGAAGCGAGACAAGACAAGAGGACCCTTCCGAAATTACAAGACAAGGCAAGAGATCTATGATTCTCGTCTCGTTGTGCCTTGTAGCATCACTGTAATTTTCATCTAAAAAAACAACTAGGGTGACCGAATATAGCCTGCACGAAGAAATTTATTTGGTGAATTTCACCACCTAGTTGTTGAAAACATGAATTACCAACTAGTTCTTGAATTTCAACAACTAGTTGGTACAATTTAACAACTAAGGAATTAACATTTAGAAAAGATTTTTCAGTTTCATTCAATCAATTTTGACTACCAAACTAGATGGTGAGGGCATATATACATTTGGAAACAATCCCGCAATCATTTATATCGTGGCAATCAATAATGTCTCCCTTAGAATATATTTTCGCAATAATCTACAATTCCTTGTTAAATTTGATTTATCAAATAAATTGACGAACGCTTAGTGAAAATTTAACAAATAGTTGTCGAATGAAATCGGAAAATCTTTTCCTGTATTTTAACTAAATAGTTGTTAAATTTCACCAAGTAGTTGTTGAAATTCAACAACTGGTTGGCAATTAATTTTTTCAACAACTAGTTGGTGAAATTCACCAAATAATTTTCTCTGTGTGGGTAAAACAGAATTGAATTCTGTGAATTCAACCCTAGTTGTTGATAATTTCTCTTCAACTTTGTAATTTTTTTTTCAATCAAGTCCCTGGTGGAAATTTGCCGAACAGATTCTGTCAAATAATGACAGAAAATGACAAATGACATGGAGTCGTCTGACAAAAAATGTCATGATAAGTGACATTATGTTAGATTCTTGATATCATAATTTGTCATATGATGACATTTTCTGACGAGTTCCTGTGCTCAAAATGTCTTCCAAAAATGTCAAAATATGACATTATCTGTAAGATAATGGCATAATAAAACATATGATGTCATACTTTGACAGATTCTATCAAACACAACATGTCATAATTTATCATACTATGACATATTCTGTAAAAAAATTACAAATCAGGACATTCTGTACAGCCTCTTTCTAGGGAAATATTACATGAAATGACATAATTCATCAGATTATTTTAGAAAAAATACTATTCTGATATATAACGAAAGAACATGTATTCCAATGACAAAATTTATTAAACTCGAATTGCCATTTCTGTGAAAAAACGTCAAAAAATATCATAAACGGATAAATTATGACAAATCCCTACAAAATATGATAATAAATGACAAAAGGGGTCATTTTACTTCCCTTCTTCTTTGGATAATCTGTCAGAATTTGTCATATTCTATGAATAAGTATCATATTCTGACATATTGTTACGAAAAATTTCATCAAATGTCACACGAGGAGAGTAGACTCGGAGAACATATTATGAGAAATTATGACAAATTCTATGAAAATTTGTCAGATTATGACATTTTCTGAAATACCCGTTCCAAAAACACAATTTTCCGACAATTTCTGACTAGATATGTCAAATTCCGACATATTTTGACAGATTCTGATACAGTTTGGCATATTCTGACAATTTTTCTACCGAAAAATTTGTCAAAATCTGTCAGATTTCGACATTTTCTGGCAAAATTTAACAGAATCTGTCGACCTAATTTCCACGAGGGGTAGGTCTCAAATATTATGATGAGAAGTGAAAAAATCTTGCTAATGGGTTTTTAGCCACATTCGAATGCTAGAAATAATCAGTAAAAATTGGGCTCTAGCGTTCGGAAATTGCATAACATCTCCCACTCGTTTCCCACCAACTAAACATCATTGCCAGGAATACTGCGTTCCGGTTGGCCGAAAACCAGCCGAAATACAATACTCTGCATATCCCTCGACCTTGAAAATCAATCGAAATATTTCTCTGAAGTTTTCCATCAAAGAAATGAGTATCTCAAATTTCACGAAAAAATCTCTCGTGCGCATTTGGAACTTTTATGGCCTGTAAACCTTGATGCCTTTTTGTCTTCGCAATAAAGCTTTCGAGGAATATTGTGATAATTTTTAAGGTTTCAGAATATAACTACTGATCATTGTTCAGGGTGTAATATTTGAGGTTATAATACAATCTCATGCAATATCTATCAGCCAATGGGCAATATCCAGTGAACATCTTAATTTAGCATCTGACATGGCGATAAAGGTGGCGCACCAATTAGTTATAATCCGTAGGAAAATAGTACATTTCGATGCGAGTTAATCGTATCGTAATTTTAAAAAAAAACTCACTGTAACTCACTGTAACTCATCAGAACTCACTCAGGAATCGATCCCCGTGGCAGGCACCACTACACCTCCATTGTAGCACTATCAAACTCACTGTAACTCACTGTAACTCACCAGAGCTCACTCAGGAATCGAACCTGAGCAAAGAGCTTTTCAAAAGATATAATTGATGTTTTATTCAAGTTTCCTAAAGACTTTAACTGTAAGAAACAAACATGAGAGTTCTTATCCATAGAAGAAATAAAACAGAAATGTATACTTATGTAGAACTTCAATAAATATAATTTCAGTGCATTTTTGTTCTTCTATTATCTTTTGAACATTGTATTCAGGAAAAAATTCAAGCGCCCCACGTCCGGAAAAATAGTATGTGAGTCACGCCGAGAAAAGTGCCGTTCAAGGGACGACGTGTTAGCAGCACGCCGTCCCTTAAAACGGCACTTTTCTCGGCTTGGCGCACAATATACTATTGATAGTGATGTTACGTTCAGCGAGTGACCGGACTGAGCCTTTTTCGTTTAGAAGTAAACGAAATATTGATTAATAGTAAATAGTATATTATGCCACCAGGCGATAAAAGTATTGTCTGGCGAATGTGATTATAATGCTTTAATGCCAGCTAGGCGATAATGCTTTTATCGCCGTGTGGCATACAGTATTTTATGTCGTTGGGCCCGTTGGGCTCGCTTCGCTCGATTAGATCGCGGTTTTCTCGGGCCCAATGACATAAAAAACATTTATTTAACGTAAACAAAGCTTTGAATACAAATTTTTATATAATTTGAAAAAAAAACTTTTTTAAAATAAACTTTATTTGATTCAAATGGATCCTTTTTCTGGGTGTATCATGCCAACGTAGTGAGCTTTACAATGTAATAAAGTAAGCTCTCCTAAGAAACATAGTAATTATTCCTACACTGAGAAAAAAAAATTTTTTTTCTAAATGTTCATTTACTTGAGAGAAGCATTTATTTTTTCAAAAGCGTATTTCTACAATCGAATCACTCCAAGCCGAGCCTGATTAGGTTTCAATTATGACAATCATGTTGCTCTAGATGATTACTATGTTGCACATGATCTTGGATGAATTCCTCCAATGATTATTCATTTTTCCTCAATTTCTTATTTTCTACAGACAAGAATTTCGCTTAATTTTTTAATGCTTCTAATGATTAAGGGAGTTCACTCAAGGTCATACCCGGGTAGAAATTCAACCGGGGATTCAGCCGCAACTCGGGTGAGCGCGGGCTCAGCCTCGCCTTGCCGCTTGACCCGAGTTCACGCCGCGACACGCCGCTCCATACCGGCTCACAGTCGAACGCTCATCAGACGGCATAACCCGGCACTTGAGTTTGAGCTGTGGCTCAACGCTTAGAACTCAGCTCCGATTGAGTCGTGTCGTTTCGAGTGGAGGGTGGAATAGAATGATATTTATGCATTTTTAGAATATCGATTTAAAATTTGAATACTTTGGAAAATCCTTGTCTTCTTACTATAAAAAAAAATGGAATTCCACTGAACTTTCTATAAAATTTGAAATTTACTGATTTTTCCCTCTATCATCGAATATAAAACCTGGCACTTTCTCTAAGAATTCCTATTGAATTTCTATTGGAGCTCTATGAGAATTCTATTTAAGTTTTATTGCAATTCTATTGAAAAATTCTATTTTTTTTTTTGCGTCAATTCCATTGAAAATTATTTCCGATGTTCCATCGTAGTCACTCCCATGGCCGTAATAATACCTACTAAACTTTGGGAATATTTACTATGTATAGATTTCGACGTACGAAATTTTACTATTTTATTTTCTCCCTGTACTTTTTCTCATCTACCATATGCAAAATATCTCGTACGCTTCCATTCCATCGTGTTTACCGTTTCGAGCGGAGTAATTTATATGGATTTTTTTTCTCCGTCCACGGACAAACTTGAAATAATAAAACTCATTCGTAAGTAAACAGGATTTTCAACGAATACGATTTCAAACCTCACTTTCAACTACATCTATAAACCTCACATTCGACAGAAATGTAATTTACCCACTACTACGTTAATCTCGTTTCTGCCCATATCACATTACACTCTACAGAACACGAGTTAAATTGGTGTTTTTAGTATAACACTTCCTAGTGGAATGAACTTGACATCATATGCAGAAATAACGGTTATGATCGGAATTACTAAAGCCGTCAACTCGTTTCCTGTGATGAAATGATTTCTAGAACAACCGAGATGAAAACCATTTCCAACATTTTTTTGAGTGTTCATATATTCTGGGAACAAAACATTCTAGACGCATCGGATATACAACGTTAATCCACGAGCATGCGTCTCGCTAAAAATTCATGTCCCGTACCTGAAGTATGTGGTATATCCAACTCAGTGCAACATTTTTTACTATCTTTTACAATAAATATACTAACACTTATGGAAATAGATCTGCTGGATAATTTGAGACTTTTGGAACGGTAACGATTATTACTTCCATCTTAAAACGTATTTGTGAGAGTCCAGGGCTCTGAACCTGCTGTAACATAATTTATTCTAATATCGATTATGTAATTGCATAATGGCGAATACACCAAACTCCCATCTACGACCATCATAACTCTTTTCTATTTTTTCTTCAATTAGGAAAGGTGGGGCGAACAGGAGCATTTGTCATCGGCTCAAAATCCTAATATTCGTGTTTATAAACAAAAATATCCAAAAATTTAATGAAATCATAAACGTTCCACTTCGCACTATTCTCTCCTATATTTACATAGATTAAATCTGCGTAAATCTTTTTTTAAGTTTTGTTTGGAAATAGTCATTAGTGACCTCGATGTCGATGGGGCTAAAAATAAAGAGATAAAAACTGAGGTGGGTTGTTGTTCATTCGCTGCGCTCGCTCCTATTATGTGATGATAGAATCATTCATTTATTGTTAAGAATTTTTTTTAAGACTATTAACGAATGATATTCCCTTTCTTTCCTCACAGGCAAAAAAATCGAATATCCTGAACGTTTTTGCTAATAACGAATCGACCGGCTCATCGATTGCAAAGGAAAAATTCTCAACCCCATCGGTTCTTGGTTATAATACTCCAAGACCTTCAAAGTTGTCATATATTTCGAAACGTATTATAGCCTAATAACGCCTAGTAACTAGAGAGATCATCAGTTCAGCAGATTGAAATTTTATTGCCAAACTTATCCCTGTTGTTGATGTGCGAGCAAACTTGGGAGAAATATCCTAAGAATACCCCATGTCCCCTTATCAAAGGGTTATTATTTGTGTTCTTATTTTGACCAAACTAAGTACAATATTCGGGGTCATATATGATTACTGGAATTTTGATCGTCGGAAAAAATCTCTCCGCAAAACTACGGAGATTTCCGGGAAATTTCCGGAAGATTTTTACCGAGGATCAAAATTCCGCTCATTGTGCAGCCATTTTCCCCGATATTGTAATAGTAATACGTGAGATAAATAACGAATGAGGACTAATGTACGACGGAAAATTAAACGGAAACAAAATTGTAATAATGTGAATAATTCATAAGATTCATTTGTAATAATTATGTGATATTTTGGTTTTCCCTTAGAGGATCTTTTATATCTCAGGGAAATAATAAATTGCTTATATTCTATTCTATGATGTAGTGATATTATATATGATATAACGATATTATATAATACCAATAAATAGTTTCCCCTGAAATAATTTATCATCAAGAGAATTCATACTTGACGAAACATGACAAATTGGCTCATTAAGTTTTGCCGAGTTACAAACTGGAATCAGTTCTGCTTAGTGAACTTACGTGAAATTGTCAAATAAAAGAACGCTAGGCGAAAATGAAGAAGAAATTCACTGAGAATGAGAGAAAAATACCCTTCATCTCGCTCCTGCGAGTGTCTTTTCTCGTCTTCTAAATTGGCTCTTGCGTCAATGATTCCTGTGTCTAAAAACTATGGACTATAATTGGATTAAGTGAGCTGAAAATAATTATCTGAAATCAGCTACATTTGAACGCGTAGTATTTCTCGACTCTGAAGTTATTAGTCCCTCGATGTCATGTACAGTGGACGCCTGCTGAGTGCGCACACGGTAAGTGGCCGCTTTCGTGAAATCTTTGGTCACTGAGTAGAGTTCCACGTATCGCCATATCTCCCACGCTTACTCTGATTGTCGACATTCTGCCCTTTCCAGCCCTTCTGAAGCCGCAAATTGTGCCTCGACACAGGGGCGTGGGAGGGAGCCTTCAGTCAAGCATTCGATTCACCGAATTCTCCCAAATACGATTCTAAGAGCGAACACTCAACTGAGTGGCCTAGTTTAATGTACCTTACCTTTAAAAGGGAGCAAAGAGAAAGATTTGAAGGTTGGATAAAAAATGCTAGACTTCAGAAATCCGTTGAGATAGAACCATTCATGCGTTCAATGATGACAAGAATGCAAGACTTCCTATACTTTTATGGATTTTTCGTGCAACAGGGTGAATCGTCCAGTAATCGAACCAATTGGTGCGTCAATTTGAACGAAAAAAATGGTTATTACGGGGAAATTTATTTTTCCCTCTTAAAAAATACAATGCAATGTGCATGAATTCAATTACATTTTAGTGTAAACTTTTATTGTATTCGAATTGCTACTTAATTTAATGGGTTTCACCACTGGTGTCTGGCGAGTCTCATTCGTTCAGACGCCGGACGATAAATCATCTCATTTGGTGAGCTGTAAGTCGTTTCTCATTTTGAGAAAATTTCTAGTCTTGTACCAAGAATCATTATTTTCATTGACAAAACGAGACTCATATCGAAACAATCTGTAAAATCATACTACCTATATAATCCGATATTATTATTTTTTTATTTTTAACGGAATTTGTTGCAAGTTCATTGGCCATCGCCCGGGGGTTTTATTCAGCCAAGTATTTATATTTTATGTACCTAATAGTTAATACAAAAAGAAAGAGCCTGTTTGTGTGTTCATTATGCTTAATCCGATATTTAACCCGATATTTTGTGAATCACAAGATTACATTATTTATGATTGCGGAATGGCAATAGAAATGACGGGCTTATTCTTGTAATTAAAAAATGATCCTCAGGAAACTAGAAACTTCAAAAAACTTGAGTCAAAAGAGAAAAATCATTTATTCCATGAAGGTGATTCATCATTCATGCTAAAAATTCATGAAACTGAGATTTTATTATTATTTTTATTATAACCATCATGAACCACCTCACGTCGGGGCCCTTCTCTTGCCAAGTCTAACTAGGGTTCAATATCACTGAGATTCGATAACTTCCGATGGATGAAAAATTATGAATCGTATATGTAATTAAAGCTCTCCAATCTGGTTTTCCAATGGCTTTGGTTTAATTTCATTATCTGTCAGAATTTCGAAATCATCCAATTTTGAAAAGAGTTATGCTTTTTCGCTTAGATCCATATGATATATAGATGCCGTACACGGAGAGAAATTTTTTAGAAAAATTCTAGTGCTAGCACGGGAAAAGAGGCGCAAAGTGACAGCCAGGAAATAATTCCAGTGGCGGCACTAGAAATTTTATTGGGGAAAACGTGAATTTTTCCCCGTATTTGTGTGAAAAATCCACAGAAATCCCGAGAAATTTTACCAGAAATACCAAGAAATTTTGCCTTAACAGCCCTAGAATTTTTCATAGCCGGTGGATTCTGATTTTTTCCAGTACTCGTACTAGAATTTTTCTAGAAAATTTCTCTCCGTGTAGTCAAGGGATTAAACCTATTATAAATTCAACCACAGCCATTTTCTAATACCTAACTGTCTCTCTCTAACTTTCAGAATTTTGATTCTCCCGTGACCGCGGACCAGTTTACTCATCGTACAGACCTCGAGTCAAATAAAATAAATTTGCGACTAACTTTCGGAGTGGTTTTCTTCCACTCCATCCCACAATTATTTCCCTTCCCCAATCCCTTAAACTATATAATAGGCAAAGTATATACATGCGTGAACTCTTTCCGGAAGTTGTCATTGAGCCAGGCATAGAGAAATGGGTTGTAACACGTGCTGCTCATAGCCAGCCAATGCGTGATGAAGAAACACAACCTGTAGTATGTCCAGTGGTTAGTGTCAGCATAAAAGTCATCCACGACATTTAGCATGTTCAATGGCAGCCAGCAAACCCCAAATATTGCGACCATAGCTATGAGCATCCTGTTGGTCCGTCTCTTTCTCTCCCTATCCGCCTCCTCTTTTTTACTAGTTTTACTCCCAGGCTTTAATCTTGCCCGATCATTTAGCCTAATAGAAACGCAGATGTAGCAGAAGGCAATGACAAAGAATGGCACGACAAATTGTAGTATCGAAGTGAACGAGCTGAATAATTTTCGCAGGCGAACACTGGGCCAATGTTCCTCACAATACGTGTAAGGCTCTTCTAGGGTCATGTAGACGCCGTACGGTAGGGTTAACAGCAGCGCAAACGCCCAAATTCCCAAAATAATGCCCAAGCAAACTTTGATCTTCATTCTAGGATGAAAAGGATAAATTATCACCAAAAAACGATCAACTGCGATGCTCGTCAATGTAAATGTGCTAATGTAGATGCTGACTCCTTGGGCGTATGGCACCAGGTGGCATAGGGTTTGGCCAAAGACCCAACGACCAAGAAACGTGTAGAGCGGAGTGAAAGGAACCGCAAGGGCACAAAGGAGAACATCACTCAGGGCTAGATTTGTTATGAACAAGTTCGTCACTGTTTGCATCTGAGAGTTTCGAGCGACTACGTAGCAGACCAAGGCGTTTCCGAACACGCCTATGAGGAATATTGCGCCGTATAGCAGATAGAAAATACCTTGGACCCAAATGTTCGTAGTTAGGTAGTCTTCTGCGATGTTCTGAACAGATCCGTTCAACAGACTTGTCTCATTTTCGAGCATTTCGGTACTCATTTTGGTGGCTTACTTCAAAACGAAGACGTAATGATATATTGAATGTTGGCGGAAGATTCCATCGAGACTCTGAACGCCATTGTTCTCGCAAGAGAAATCTATTCCAATGTTTCGGTTCCAAGTTAGACTATTGGACTTGGTCTTATTATAAATTCATTTTTGAGGATGGTACATATAGTGATCGGATTTGTCGCCCTCATAAACAGAATTCCTCACTGTGCTCTCGAGAGTCGCTGTCCTCTTTACAAGCGTCTCAGAGATTGAATAGGAGATTTGAGGCTCCTTCACAAAGATTTGAGGGGGGCTTCAAAAGTCGGTATAAGTTTCGATATAGTTCTATTTTAGGGGAAGACTTTTCCCTGTCGTTTAGTTCTTTTCACGCTTTATGATATTATGCTTTTTAGCTTTCTAAAGCCATGCCGCCCGCTATAGGTCGACATAACTAATGATAACGCTTTTTAGCATCATTCTCCTCCACAAATTCCTTTTAGAAAAAAGCTTCTTCGATCACCTTTCCTTGATCTTATCAGGTTCTACGCATGTATTACGTTGCTTAGCTTTACTTTCGTGATCAATTTTCCACAGTCCTGCGAGTGTTGATCGACTTCATCTCTTTCTCAGCATTGTAACATTTATGTTCGTTTTATTATACATGCTACGGCTTGTTTGACTAGAAAAAATTCAGATTTCTTCGCAAAGAAGCTTGGAAAAAGTTGAAAAAGTTCATGGAAAATTCCATTACGTAATGCTCACAAAGCCCTTGATAAAATTTTCCCTACGGAAAAAGTTTTCGACTCAGTTTTCGTTTGTTCTTTCTACTTTCTATGGCATTATCGTTCTCATCACTCGTATTTTCCTAATTAATTTTCCACAATCCTACAAGTGTTCCTTTGTTTATCCAACGGATGGAACTCTGCAAGCACTTCTGGTGCTGCCTTATGTTTTTGACGTTTAATTTAATAAGCAAGAGCTAATTCGAGAAGAAATGAATTGCGATAATTCACAGAATGTGATTGTCTCGAGCAACTACGTTGAACGTGGGTAGAGAATCGTGTGCACTGGATTACGGCCACCTGTTGGAGTACCTTTATGCTCGTATCTCCTCACCCCACAACATAAGGTTTTAACACAAGTTCACAACTTTGAAAAACAGATAAAAGAGATAATTTTTTTTTTCAAGTGGGAACCTCGCTCATTCAACACACTTAACTATATAACTAGAATAAATATCCAGTGTCATTGGTATCACCATCATTGAAGTTTCTATTTGTTCACGGGAATTTACTCTTGTTTAGTCCTTCTCTTGACTCTCCTGTTTTTTAGCACTCAATTTGAATTTTTTTATCTTCTCGCAAACTGCGACACTTTGTCAACTTTTAATGGCAAACTCCTGCAACAGTTTCATTAAGATTGAGTTTTTTAGTGCTTCAAACTTACAAGCATCTGGCATTTTAATGAATAATTACCAGACCAAACGCCTGATCCATTTTTATAAATGTATATATTTTTTTCCAATTAAATAAATAACAAACTTGAATGAATTTTAAATGCGTCCGAATTTAATTTCAATGTTTCTATTATACTTTCGAGGGTGATAAATCACTTGAGTCGCGGTTGTTGAGTAACCGGTGATGGACCATGTTCAAATATCGCTTGCCGACTGAATCGTGAAAACCGTCCAGGCGACTTCGAGAACTTTGGGGGAGTTTTCGCGCAAGCGTATGCGATACATCACGCCTTCATGCCGGTACATCATAATACAGTCCTCTGGACTCTCTCGATCACTGGGATGTGCCTTTGCTCACCAGAACGAGTTCACTTTTTCTACACATAAGGTTACTAACTGTTACCTCTCACCCCCCAACCCTCTCCCAATCGACCACCGACGTATGAAATTTGCAGAATAAACAGTATGAGTTTAGCCACCACCCAGGTAAGAATTACATAGGCTGACGATGAGAGCAAGCCTGTATGAGCCCAGGGTTGGTGAGGCTCAGTTATTCAAGCCTAGGATAGGCTTGGTTTCACCGTTCACTTAAGCTTCAAATGAGCATGATTAAAGGAGCCATTGGCGAGGCTCAATTCAGACCTAGTCCAGGCTTTCAGTATTTAGGCTCAGTACATCAAGGCTTATTCAGGGCTCAGCAAGGCCTCGAAAATTAAAGTTACTTCCGATTAATTTCCTCAATTTTTATATCAATACTTATCAGCTAATGGTGGTGAAAACATTATCGTCATCTACAAACATAGCTATAATTTTCCGCCAAGTTATCTAAGTTAACCCCAGGCCAGGCCTAGAGCAGCTCTTTGTGCACGAGGCTACATAATTATTATTATCCTTATCTATAATTAATTAATAAATCGATTCTGAACTCATAAATCCATCGGACCTATCATTTATTCAAGTTTAGGAAGTTTAATTAGGATATTAACAAAATAACACTAACACAAGTTGAATTTTTATCCCCGAAAAAAATGTATCATCTTAAGAAGTCGCAGGTAGCCTAGTGGATAGCGCGCTTGTCTACGGATCAGAAGGACCCCGGATCGAACCCCAGCAGGAGAAAAAATTTTTAAATGTTTGATTTCATGTATTTCATTTGTATTTCAATTTCCAGGTGCGCGGTAATAATCCAGGACGAATAATTAATACAAACTAATGATGATAATAATTTTTTTCCCATCCATTGTTAATTAACCGACAATCACAATCACCAACAACGCTTAGCAACGGTGATGTACGGTCCGACCGCACTCTCTTTCATAGGTTACTCTAAATTCATAAAAAGGGTTATGAAGCAATAAGAAATTGTTTATACAAATATCTGTAAACAATACTCCAGTTTATTTAGCCGAAGCGCGATTGAGCCTTTAAAATGTGGTAATTCAAGGCTTGAATCAAGCCTTGCCATCGAGCCTCGTTTAAGCCTTGCGGGCTAAGCCTGAAACGAGGTTATCATTGTAGGGCTGAAGAAAGATTGATCCAAGGCTGAGCCCCAGCCCTGATTGAGCATTTCCGAGCCTTGGTCCGGGGCTTGATGAGCCCTGTTTCTATCGTCAATTCTTACCTGGGCGGTGAAAATGAGGTAAATTAACAAAAATGCATGGAAAGGTGGTAATATATCAAATGAGAGAGATGCTACCACCCATGTTTACTGGGGTTTACAGTAGGACCAATGCGATGGTAGAGTCTACTGCTGAAAAATCAACTGCAAAAACTTTTTAAATAGCGTGCACATCAACAGAAAGTTGTTTACTTTACTACACTGAGAAAAAAGTTTTTTGAGCCGTACGTTTTTACCTGCATCAACAAACTTATAGCTCGAAAATTGGCGAGAAGAAAATACCTCACACTGAGGAAAGAAACCTTTCGTTAAAACCTTTTGTACTTGTTCGAAAGATGAGGGGCAATTTGTTCACAACAAGAAAACAACTTCTCGAACCAAGTCAAATGGTTTTTGTATTAAAATATTTCAGATTTGAGACTCAAAAATTATGGAATTAATCGATTCAACTAGGCTTGGTTTTAGAAACCACTTTCTTGTCATAAACAAATTATCCTCGTGCTTTGGACAACTACGAAATCTCTTGATGAAAGTTTTTTCTTTCTCAGTGTACAGTAGTGCGAGGGTTTTCCTTGAAATAGAGTCTGTGAATAATTCCATTAAAAACGAGGGACTAGTTACTCCATGATCGAATAACAATGATTTCGAAATGCAGTCGATTTCAAGTAATTACAGCGTTAATTCCAGTGATTTTTCGAAGATAGAATTTCCATGACTTCAAGTGCAGTTCACTTCAAAATCAGTGATATGATAGAAAGTAGAGTAATCGGAATCACGATGAATGAAGCCCATTTAATGAATAAGAAAGATGAGACAAACCGGATTGTTTCAAATTGTAAAAGTCTGCTGCTCAGACTCAATCAATAGGGGAGGGTAGACCAAAATGGACTCCCTTATTTTTTCATTTATGAAATTCTTATAAATTTTAGTGAACCTGTCGTTTTGCGATAGTACCGAAGAGTGGATTCAGCGTCAGATGTACTAAGATGGACTCATTATGTGTAGGGATTAATCCAGACGATTTTAAATTGGAGTGTGACGATTACGCAAATGCTTAACATAAAATAATTATTGTTATTTGAAAATGCGTCCAATTATTGATTTGTAAATTTGATTATTCTGTTATTGTTACGTACTTTTTAGATGAAAAAAATCTTGCTAGGAGTTGGGAAGGTCCAATTGGCAATTTCCATTTATCGGAATTTTTTTTTTATCGTTATTTTACATCGCTTCGACCCGGTTAGGGTATACTGCGACGATGATCAATACTTTAAATGGTTAGATCGCACCATTCTACCCGGCCGGGATTTGAACTCGGAACCTTTCGCATGGGAGGCAACGACCCGAGTAGAAATTTTAATACTTGGCTGGCCAGGCCCTGGTCCGCTGTGCCGTAGAAAAGACCCGGCCCTGTTAGGGTTACCACATCAGGGCCTGATAGGAAATGTAACGCAAAGCATGATCAGGACCTGATTTCTAAACCTGATAAGGGCCGTGACAGACGGCCGGGTTTCGCCATTACCTATGGCATAGACTTTGCTACAAATTAAAAAATTGCTAACTGAATTATTAAATTGGGCCAAAAATGAATAATAAATAAATAAATAACTAGTGGTCCCAGAATCGGCGGGTCGAGAAAAAAAGAAAGAAAAGCACCCAAAGCGGGACTTAAACTCAGGACCCTCCGCATAGAGAAGTTGTGTACCCTATCCACTCGACCACCGTATCAATCTTAAAAATGATCGTTTGTTTTGAGTATACCAATAATACTCCCAATAAAATTGTAGTATTGAACTAAATCGAGAATAATATCAATTAGTATAATTTTTCTGATCATCATCCCCCCTCCCCTCCGACCCATTCCCCTTTACCATTTCCACCCCGACTCTTTGTTTGGTGAAAATTTTTCCAAGTCCCGTACGACATGCCTTATCCGGACTTGATCATTGCCGGATCAGGTTCGCCATATTGAACTTATAGAATTTTCGAAGTTAAGGATTCCCGGCATACCTTACCTGGTCCTGATCATGGCCGGATCGAGTTGGCCGTATCCGGTATACTCAACAAGCACTCGTGTTCAATCAAAACAGGCTGAAAAAGACCCCGGAATTTCCCTTATCAGACATGCTTGATGTAACTTTAATTTTTCTCTATTACGGTACTCTCACAAGGCCCTGACTGGGGCATGATCAGGCATGCCTGCTTAAAGTTTGGAATTTATTGGTAAGGTGAACATGCAATGGTTCCCTTCAGGCCCTGATCTGGCATGCAGTAATCAGATATACCGTATCGATACCAGAGCAGGGCCTTCTCTGTCAACAGGTCTGCCTAAATTTCTACTCGGGGAACTTACCCACTGCGCCAAGCCACCGGGCATTTTATCGGAATTACTATGGAAATTACGGTTGTTCCTATCCATATTTCTGTTGATTCTCATTGTTTTCCACAGTATTTATCATGTTTATTTCCACAATGAATAACAAATAGTTGAAAAAATTATTATGAAAAAAGCACTTAATTTTTTTCAGGTGGTCCATTTTGCCCTACCCTCCCCTACTATTTATATACGTTTGGTTTCATGTCCAAACTTTGTAGCAATAATTGGAGAATAGTACCAAATTCGTTTGATTTCACTCGGCCAATCTCAAGTTATTGCTCATCAAAAACGGTTCATTTTGAACTGATCTCTAATAATTCAGGTAAAACAATTAATTTCTGAACATTGTATTATAGACCAAAAATTACAAGAATGATTCCACATGAATTAAAAATCTCAAATTGCTCGCATGATCCGCACTACACCAGTAATTTAGCATTCCGACTTCATTGACGTTAATTGATTTCGTTGATTCCAGAGTTCAGCGTGATTTCCGAGATGATGTCAAAAATGATTTTGGAGAGTTGAAATTCGTTGATTTCTGCAAATTTCAGTGAATTCAATGATTTAAATTCAAATTGATTCCATGACAGAGTGGCAGCATGATTTTAGGATTGAGTAGTCCCTCGGAAATCTATTACAATCGTTCTGGTATTCACGGGAATGCTTTACGGAATACAAGTAATGTGGTTGAGCATAATGAAAAAAATTGGAATTTGCTGTTATTCATGCCAGCGTCAGAAGTTTTTTCAAACCTGAATAAATTTGCTAAATCGCAGACGTTTTCACTTGAATTCAAAACAGCACGTTTTCGACCGAGAAAAGAATAACATTTTTCCGCTCATTTAGTTATGTAATTAGCTGATACAAAATTTATAAATCTATCGGTAGAAAATCCTGGAAGCATCTCTTGAATTACCTTAATTGACATTTCCTCACTGGAAATTGGAGAAAAACTCTCCATAAATTGAATTAGAGGACTTTCACTGCGTGAAAGGAAAAAGGAGAAGTGGTTGGTGAGTTAATTGCTGTAGGTTCGCTCATTAAGCAGAGTCATTAGTGAAGAATATATGTAGTCCAGGATCAAAGGCGCAACAATTAGGAAGCATTCCCAAGGGTTAACAGGAATTATTTATTTGAAGTTTGTTTTGGCCTTTTTTTTCCTTGTTCACTGTATCCTTTGGGAAACATTCGTTTGAATTCTTTACCTTCTCAATCGAATGAAAAATCCATGAATTATAAGTGAATGAATAATCAAATTTATAATTGGTATCTTGTATTATTATTCATTTCTGTACATTTATATTCAAATAATATAATCAAACACCTAAACTCCTTCTCTCAATATTGTAAAAGCACTATCCCGCCGAAAAAATTCATTCACACTCGTTTATTTATAATAATATTTATAATGCTTTGATTCTCCGTCAATTAGAAATATTCATAATCTTCGATTCCTTATAATAGAACAATGGACTATAATTGCGTATCTCTGTGCAATCGAGAGTTAAGTTAAAATTGCTCGTTGATTCATCATATCCACCCTTTTTTTTCATTACGCAAAAAACATTATTTACATCATCAGTCTGACGAGTGCTAATCAAAATTAAAAAAGATAAAATACAACAATTTTTCTAAATAAAGATCACTTCATATTAAATGAGAAAATAAATATAATACGTGCACCTATTAATTAATTGTGATGATAGTTGATGAGGAAAATTATTCAGGAAATAGTTTTTCGTTTAGCACTGACTCTATTCTACTTATTTAACGGTTTCGGTTGCTACTCTGTATGCAAATTACATTCCACAGGGTCTATCACACACGTGCGCTGCCTTGAAAATACGGAGTCAAGTGAAAATAGAGATAATTCCGAAAAGTCGCAAACTTTTTCATTCGGAAACTTCATTATTATGCAAATATCTGTTGAACCAAAAGACTTTTCGTCCTTTAAAACACGTTTTATGATCACTTTTAATAGAAGAATCCAATAGTGATATAATTACTTGATTATCTACAAAATGGCTGGTCTTAGCACTAAAGGTCAAACGGATTTTTTTTCTGAACGGGAAATGTCTTACGAAAAGTCCTGCTCATTCTCATCTCCTAAGATGTCGGCAGAATAAACGGAAGATTAGACCTATCTCGTACTACCACTTGACAACGAAAATCATTATGTATATGTATGTATATATCTATATATCTTTCTTTATGTGTACATCTTTGACATCTATATACAAACAGGAATGCTGAAGCATTCCCATTCTTACTTCTGACTTTCCGTCTTCCCCTATATTTTTCCACTTCCCTTACATCTCAATAGTTTGACTTTACACTCAAAAACTTTTTCGCTTATAGTTGAAACTCTCCCCTCTCCGCCTTCCCCTCGCGAGTGGATAAACAAAGCCGATGCTATTGACCTAATTCTACACTTGCAAGAGCTCGACCAAGGCGAATGCACCTTCTACAGATAGATACTAAGGAGAAAAAAAATGACGATGGAGAGAGAAGCAATAAAAAATGGTGGATAACTCGTTAAAATTTTTATACAGCTAGACGTACACTTTACTGCGCGTTGATGTTTGAAGTGTCTTAGGCAGCGAGTGACTTATGTCACTTTTCTATTACCACGATAATTCATATAAATTTCAGTTTTTGGATTAAAATTTGTCATTATTTTGTTGGCATTCTGTTCAATATTATGCAGTGATTAGAGAGGGAACAGTTTTCATTACGATTTGTACTAATCAGTTGATCTTATCCAGTAGTTTAGGACTCCTACGTCTTCACACGTGAATGTTTGATGAAAAGTTTATCGAGATTATACGCAACACTCCAAGGTGAGATCGAGGGGTTTTATCGTTAAAACCTTACAATTTTCTTAGCGTTATATCTCTTTCTGTAATGAAGTGATGAAGAGAGATGAATTTCATGTCACTTATTTTTCAACTTTTGCAACGTATTGAGTTTTGAGACAAATATCAAACGAATTCTTTCCTAGCTCGGGCTATTCCTTTCGTTGTAAAAAAAAACAATAATTTTTCTTTATGAAAATCAAAAATGATAGTGCCGTAGTGTAAAGGGAACTCAGTCTCCCAGCTCCGGCGAAAATCTGGCGCCAGAATGATAACAAATTATCGTGCTGCCCGGAAAATTTAAATGAATATTAAATTCTGAATTTAAATTTATTTTTAAAGAAAAAATCCTGGAAGAACAGTAATTTTTCCTATTCTTCACAATAAACTTCGCCCGCTAAAACCATATGAGCTCAGTTTAGAGTATAAGAACTATGAATTTGCTGGTATTCTCGTCGCCATGTATAAAAGATGTCCTTTGATAATACCTCATAGAGTCACTCATTTCCTAAATAATTCAATAATTAACAATTCAATTATTCACAAATTTCAGAATATTTCAACTTAATTGTTTCAACTTAAAGGTGATTGTCTACCACATAATCAATTTTACAAAAAAAATCAAGAGACCTAACTTATTTAAGAAAAAAAATCTCGACAATAAAAAAGTCCTTGATCAACTCATCGAAACGCCTCTCTTTCAAAGATATTTGTCAAATAACCTACCAGTGCGTTTTGGACTTATATCCTATGTTCGACCGTTCATCAATATGTTTAATGGAAATAAGTTTGCGATTATCGTCAAGGCTAACAGGGTCAAATAAAAACTAGGAGTAAAATGATAAAACTACTTAGTTAAATTTACTCCTAGTAGAGTTTTCGAGAAATATCTCCAAATATGAGAGAGATGGCAAAATTTTTACAAAGATTAATGATACTATTCAATTCCATATTGTCAATTTTCGTTGAAAATCTGCAGATGTTGGAAAAAATGATAAAAACATTGATTACATTGTCAAGGATGTCATAACCAATATTCAATTTCACTATTCTTGAGAAGTTTTTTGTAAAAAGTGATAACAAATATGAAAAAATTAGCTATTAAAATTATCGGGTATTTCCCGTAAGTTTTGTTGCATAGCAACAAGAGGGGCAAGTTTTGCACATAAAAATCCCGAGCGCGCAGCGCAATCCTCGATGTGCAGTAAAACTTGCGGAAAATATCCGATGAATTTTGAAGGTCGAGGAATATTTGGAAAATAATTTCTTCAATTCTGATTTCGGCGATCAGAGTGTGGTGTTCGGGGTTACGTGAGACATTTCACCAAAATATGGTTAGCTTTATAACAGAGTACCGTAAGTGCCAAAAAATGTCCTCAGTCAAAAAGTTTAGAATTTTAAACTTGTTTCCATATAGTTACTTCTCGTTTCTCACTTTGGGAAAATTTTCGTATTTTGGCACTTATGTTACTTTGTTATGAAGCTAACGATATGGAGAATATCTGTCAAAATCGTTGGAAACAATTGATAGGCAACAGGAAGCCTTTCCCGCGATTATCAGTCTGATAATTTCCTTGTGGACAGGGAAATTATCAGTGTGAAACATGTGACGTGACCCCGGATACTGCACTCTGCATCCTTGACAATTTATAGAACGTTATTATCATTCCTGGGAATTTCCCTAATCTTTCAGTTAATTTTGTAGAGATTTTTTTAATCCCTTATTACTCTCTACAAAGTCCTTAAGAACATCTTGCTATTCCCTGGATTGCGAAATGTCCGTTAAAAATTGATGCTCAAGGGAAATTGACTTAGTTCATTATACCACTTTACTCCTACAATGTCAAGAGAACTTTTTTAAAGTTCACCAATTTCTCCACGGAAAGTCCTTCGTTGAATACTCTCAAATCCTGCCTTCCAGAAATATCTCTCAGAATAAACTGTAGATTTATTTCAAACTCATCTCCCATTATTTACCACTTCACTACTAAATTCCAATTAAACTGAGATGAATGCTCGACTAAATGGACAGAGTTTCTTTAATTAGTTTCTTCATAGTGTTCCCCATGGTTGTGCTCGGTGGTCCTGATGTGGTGAATGACAGTTTGAATAGATAAGGCTGAATATCTGGGTAAGATGTGTCGAAGATAAGATCCAGCTCAGCCTGATTGGGCATTTTTGGGAGATAATCGTGACGATTCATTACTTCAGTTATGTACAGAATTTTGTCAGTTAATAAATCCCCAACTTTCTCCCTGCAAATCTGTCGTTCGTGTTCAGTTGCTAGTTTTATTAATTCTAGACGTACTGTCCATACTTCCCAGGGTATGCACTCAGGTTGGAAGGGCCAACGATTTTTCTTCTTTTGGAAAAACTCCAGGGATATTTGACCTGAACCTGGACTGTCTGTAGATCGCAATGCCTCGGAAAATCCAGAGATTTCTCGTTTCAGGGTCTGATCAAGGTGAATCGAGGAACAGCAGACGTAAGTGAAGTCAATGAAATCACAGTCGACGTCTTGATAGCCCACTGTTCCCACTGAGTAACTGCCCTCTTGTTTGTACTTGAATTTTCCTAAGCTCCGGTGGAAAAGGACACTGTGGAATATCGAGGCTACTGCCTCGTCTACCTGACGACCCTCCATGCTGAGCTCGAACAGCTGAGTTCTTGCGTTCATTGTGGTCACCTGAAGATAAAATTACAAGTAGATCAACATCGTTGTTCATAAATATGGATATTTTTCTAATTTGCCTTGGAAATGGTGTAGAATTGTTTGAAACGTAAAAATACTAAGTATAATGGCCGAAGCACGTCTAAACTTCGTCAAAAAAACTTCGTTAAAAAAATCTGGTTATATTCCACTTGGGAAAGTGACTTTTGGTTAATTGAACGTTTGTCAAATTGAACTTCCGTCAACAAAATCTTTCGGTTATCTGATCTTTCATAAGAATATTTGTAAGAATATAGGTGAAATCTATGTTTGTGTTTGGAATTTGAGAGTGTAGTTGTGTTATTTATTTTCCTCGTGCATATGAATTTGTGTGAAACCATTTGTAATCAAGACTTGATGCTGTTTATTCTGGATGCGATGTTTTGCATTGCGGTTCGAATGGAAGCTGTGTAATCGCTCAAATTTAAGTTTCCAAATTTTTGTGTCAGGGCAACTAAATATGGTCCAAAAAGTCCGAATATGCGATTTTTAGAAGGTGTCTGTATGTATGTATGTATGTGTATGGACTTATTTCATTTTTGTGAATTTTCTTTATACGTTAAGAGTTTACAAGTTTTTTTCAATTTTTTTGAAGTTCAGGTTGTTCGATTTTTTTTGTCCTCAAGTTTTTTGACCAAGCCTTTTTAACGGAAGTTTTTTTCGACATGGACCCATAATGGCCGTGTGTATGTACGAGTATTCACTCGGTGATCAATTAACGCACTCTAACTTTCGAAAAAATCGACACATCAACTTGAAATTTGACATGAAATTTCTATTTATCATTGCAACGGTTCGTATTGAAAAGGAGTTAATTCGGATGGTTAGTTTAGAAGATATTCAACTTTGTATGTAAATGTATGTCATTCAATATCTTGAAAACTACCGATATCATGTAACTCATAAGAACAGTTGAATTTCTAAAATGGAATTATTCGGGAGCCTGCCATCAATTTATTGATGAAAAAAACACGATAACACATAAACATAAATGATAAATCATAAGCAAAAATCTCCAGTCAGATGCTCACTGTCAGCTGCTTGTTCATTATTGTTGTTCATATAATGAAGGAGTCACAATACATATACTCGGAATGGATTCCAAGAATGTCTTGGAAATGTTTTTCGAAGAAAAAAGAGGGGAAATTCAGTAATAAAGTAGTCAAGGATATCATGGCGGAGTGCCAAAAATGCAAAGAAAATTCGGAAAAAAATAAAAGCTTGAATTTTTTACATTCAAATGGGCTATTGTTGAAAAATCCGGTTTTCCCAAAAAAACAGAAAAGAGCTTGAAACTTTGTAAACTAATATTTTTTAATGTCATATAAATCTACTGAGAGCAAAAAATAGCTCTGCCGAAAAGCTATCTGTTCCACGTGAGAATATTCGATGGGGTGGAACAAACTTACTTGAGGGAAATTAACCAGCTTGATAAACTGAAATTTAACATCTTTCATAAAAATTAAATTTTTCTCGGATCATCAGAAATATCACTAGGAGAATTTGAACTGTTGGCAAGAAAAAATACAATCTATTGTACGACAATCATTTGATCTAAGAGAACTCCATAGGTTTATACAACAGAAGGCATATATTGACGTGAAACGAATATTTAAAAAAAAATTCTCCCCTCAAAATTATTTAGTTTTGCTAATAACACAGTTTTTGGCAAGAAGATTGTAGTTTCCTCTTGAAATTATCATTTGTTCCATGGAAATTATAAGTGTTTATTGGACAAAGATATACTCTACTCAATAACATTCACTTGATAAAACCGGAGCCTTATATAATTCTCTGCAGAATAAATGCATTTACTGGAAATACCTATGTCTCGCGAGAGCAATTACTAGTACGAAAATCATGTTTTGGTAGGAACTTTCTTTTTTGTCCACAAGTGAATTGATTCAATATGACAAAAGATCTCTTCAGTAGAACATATAATTTTTGCGCAAAATTAATTTTTTCTCTCAGTGTCTTCACCGTAAACCCGAAACCACGTAAAAATACACTGTCAAAAATTTTCGTCTGAATTTTCCGTGCCAAATTCCGGAAATTTTTATCGTGTTCAAGTTCCACTGAAATTTCAAGAAATCTTGTCATTGAAAAATCAAATATTTCATTGATTTTCTGTTCAAACGATCTGGAAATTAATAAAATACTTGATTTTCCAGTTCAATTATTCTGTAAAAATTCAGCAAAATCAGGAAAATTTGGGGAAAAATTGAAAATTCATGTCATTTTATTTCTGAATATTCATGTTGCACTAAAAATTCAATCAAGTTGTGAAATTTCCATCTCACTCCCTCTGAAAACTCATGAATTTCCATGAATTCTACTTAAAACTTGAAATTTCATAATCATTTTTGCCCTAAATCAGATTCAATGTCACTCTCATGAGATTTACTTCTATGAAATTTCAAAAAATTCCCAACAGTGTATGCTTATATCCACCCTTTACACCCTTTTGGCTCTATGACGATGATGGGTTCGAAATTTGAAAAAAATCTTGTGTAAAATTTTTTTATTCAATGGATTAGAAATTGTTCTTATCAATCACTTCAGATTTTCTAATGCGATAGGAGGGATTGTGATGCCCCTGAGGTCGTGTTAAAAAAATTTAGTCAACACTGACAAGCAAAAACTCAAGATGTCATCGAATTTTGATTTGTGGAGCACAGTAATATCCTCAAACAATATGAGATCAGTCTGTTTCATAGGCAATCTTTCAAGAAGCATTCTTCTGCATTCTTCAACTTCTTCAACTCCTTCTGGAGTTGAAGAATGTAAAATTTATATGAAAAATTCTTTAGTGGAAATAAGTGAGAGCGACAGCAAAAGTTCTCATGAGAATTCCTGCATTTTCAGTACATTCACAGACATCCATCGAAAACTTGACTCGGAGTGGAATGAAATCATTCGGTTTTATCCGCTCTATACTGAATTCGTCAGAGTTTGTTTTTAACTTTGGGTACTGGGAAAGAGGTTTGCTGAAATTTCAATACTAAACTGTTCATTCCGTAGTCAATGAGCTGATTGAGAGAGATTCGTTCTAGTTAGTTAACCAGACAAAGATTCCATTGATTAGTAAATTATAGCATGTCGATAGTGAGTGGTGCGAGGAAAACTTAGTAAGACATCTTTCGTGTTGAAAATATGAAGGATTAGAACACAAATCTTTGAACATTTTTCTTAAATAATTTTTCTCTGAGATATGGACAAATAAATCTCTACAAAAATTATCAATTCATCTCTGTTCCATTGCACTCCCAAATATTTAATTTATATTTATTCCAAGCCCGAATAATTCTTTAACAAAAAAAGTTGAGAGCTGTTTTGTAGTCCACAGTATTTTCTACTGAAAGGCTCAGGAGATGCCAACACCTACATTTGTATAAAATACTCCAATTCATTATCACTTTGCTCCAAAATAACTGAATTACCGTTATCTCAAGAAAAAATGATATTACCAGAAAATATCAAAAGACGTTTCTTGCTGTTGACAAAATTCCGAACAAAAAAGGTTGCTGTACACTTTTCTCTAAACCGACTCACTCCGGAGATATTACCCAAACAATCACTCTTTAATTTTGGGCGCAATTCTTCGCCCCATTTTTCTCCAAATTTTATCGCATAAAATTTTGAAAAGTAGATGAAATCATCCCTATCAAATATCCGCCAAGTTGACCCTGGTTTTTTTTCAACCCTCAGTCTGAAAATGCTTGAACCCCAACTCCTAACCTCAAAATCCCAAACAAATTAACCAAAACATGAACTCTAAGGAGCTTACTCATTGTAAAAATAACATATCCATGCACACAAGTTCTGTCCCGTCTCAACGTTAATGACGTCACTTCCAAAGCTTTGATGAATTTTGGAGTCAGGTATATTTCCCATCCTCAATTAAAGTCTCGTAAATCGAAGGCCACCAGGCCCTCACGAAAATACACAAACATGTGATAATGAAAACAAACCCAGACTAAAACAAAACTAGTCCACCAATCTCATTATTTACATAACAAACAATAACGAGAAAAATCGACGGCAGTTTTTCCTGGAATTTTTTGTTTGAGGTTTACTGAGCTAATGACGTTGCAGTAATTGAATGATTCCGTTAATTTTCAGGCATCTTACCTCAGTGTCCCTTGGATTGTTCCTGAATAAGTGCGACGAGCCAACGTATCATGTGTTAGCCTTCTCTCAACAAGTGAGAAACTCGAGTTTAGGTCAATTTCCCTGGTCACTCATAACGGGCACGTTTTCAATCATTTTCTCCCAGCCATCGATTGCTCGTGTTTATTTTTTTTCTCCTAGCCTTGCTTGACCAATCAATCTCAACACTGTTTTTAGTTACGTTTGTGTTGAATTTCATGAAGATGACACCATTATAAATTCTCCCAGCGGTTTTTTCATCTTTTATTCATGTTTGAGTGTCGAGAGGGACAATCGACTGTGTTTGGTACTTTACTCGCACTTCGTTTCACGATGTCGATGGAATCATTCGTACTGGGAAATCTTTGAACCCGCCAATCCAGAACAGTTTCTTTGACACGCATTTGTCGGTAAACAACAGCTGTGCGCGAACATTCACGCACCATTTTCATGCTGGGATCGTAGCGGATAGAGTTGATGGAAGAGTGGAAAAAACGGGAGCGCGATTGGTATGACATCTAACGCTTGAGTTCGTTCCATCTTTGCAGTTGGTGATTTGCAAATTTATGATTGCTTTAGAGTAATTATCTCGGGAGGGAAGGGGATCAGGGAAATTCTTCAGAAAGGAATTTTTGTTGGGAATTTCCAGGGCTGAACGCAAGGGCTTCCGCTAAATTCTCGTAATCCTCTTCACTTCAGAGATATTTGGAGGTGAGAGAGATGAATCAAAAATTTGTAGGGGATTTTGCACAATTGTCTTGGGGAGAAAAGGGTTTGCAAGATTTCATCAGAAAACCTTCTTTGTAGTTCTGAATATTTTCTACAAAAATGTCTCTTTAGAATTTTTTTAAACCTCTTCACTCCGAATATACTTGGAATGGTAAGACATGAATTAGTTTTCTGTTGCAGTGCAGTCATTTTACTTTTCATATGAAATTTAATTATTCATGATTATTTTCTATTATATTATACGTCGATTGAATGTAAACTCTTGAAAGAATATTTTATTTTTCTGCATAAATAACCATTTGATTTTATTACGTAAAATTCTTAAAACTGAAACGAAAAGTAAACTCACAACGATTCGAAATATATTATCTTTTTCACAAAGACTCTATTCAATTCGACTAGAAAAATACCAGTTTACTTCGTTATAGTCAGGTCCTTCAGACCTCTTGTCAAATTTTACGACAAACACATGTTCGAAAACTGTACAGACCCATGGGCCTTCGTAGTCACTGTGAAGTACCCCTTCTCTTACATTTTACTCCATTTTCTTATTTTCTCCTTCTCTGACACACATTTTTCGATAATTCTCTCTTTTCAACTTACACCGAAAACAAAAAATTTCTGCTCAGCTATGAAAATCTTAGCTAAAAGAAGTCAGTTACGAAGCAACCGCGACATCGAACAACACTCCGACTTAAAAAATTTTAAGACAAGTTATTTTGTGTTAGCGTTCTAATAAAATCAATAATATTTTATTTTATTTTTAGACAATTGTTAGTAGATAACATATAAATAAAATCAGTTAGTGTTTTATAAGATTAATCGAATAGACAATGTTTTATTTTTCGCGAATCATCTGTGTTTTTTTTGTTCCATCAATAACCAAGTGACAATTGACAATGTAAGATAAAAAAGTGATATAAATATTCTAATATTCTATATGAAATATAAACAAACGGTCAAGTGAATAAAATCAGTGTCTCAAGTTTCTTAATAATTAAAAATTACCTTTCATACCAAATTCATAATAATTTAAGAAATTTTGGGATGTACAGTTTCTATACATTATTTTGTGAGTATTTTCGGAGTAAAGAATTTTAGCAGAATTATTAAGAAGACCTTTCTTTTAGACCGATTCAAAATCCTCAAGAAAAGTCTCAATAATTTCCCATAATCCTCTTCACTCCGAAAATACTTTCGGAATAAAACACGAGGATATTAGCAGTGGAGCAGAAACAATTTTTCATTTTACTGAACCAGAATCAGTTTTATTTATATATATATATTTAATATACACTTTTTGGGGAGAGAACAGAAAATTGTTTACACGCTTCGGTGATTGTTGGGTATTTGTACTCAAATCCATATTCCAATACTCGTTTTGGATTCACTTTCTGTCCTTCAAGAACAATCTGAAAAATGAATTATATATTTTTTTAATTCTCGAAGGGGATTTTACAATCGAAGGGAAAAGTAGACGAATCACTCGAATCCAGTATAAAATTTGATAATTGTGTGGCTATTTACGACATAATCTATTCTTCGATGAAAGTTTAGAGGAAATTGAATAATTGATAATTGCTCTTTTCATTGAGATTTTAACACGTTCATTACAAAAAAATGAAAGGGTCTACACAGAATATCTGAAAATTAATATTTAATATGAAATTTCTCGAGACATTTTCTCCTTATCAACGATCACTGAGATAGTTGAAAAATCAATCATTAAAAAGATTTGCATCAACGTCAACCACTTCCCTATTAAAATTTACCTTTGCTCGTTCTTCATTAAAAATTAAATTAACCACGAATTCCGGGAGGGGAATTATTGCTGGCCTCCTCAGAGCTTTTGCAAATTCTGCAGTAAATTCCTTGTTCGTAATAATCTGCATCACAAGAAAAAATTAATCAATTTCTCATATTAATGACACTCTAAGAAATGAAAATGTGAATTGTTTTACGTCGGGTGCAACTCCGTTCAAAATCCCACAAACTTTATTCTCTTTCAAAGAGAATTTGAACAAATTCACCAAGTCTGCAATGTGTATCCAAGGCATTGGTTGACTCCCTTTTCCTATAGGTCCACCGAGACCGAGGACAAAAGGAATAAAAGCTTGTTGGATCATTCCTCCAGTTCTTCCCAAAACTACTCCAGAACGAACTGTCACACTTCTGCATTTGCTATCTGTTGGTAGGTCTGCAGCTGCCTCCCACTCATGGCAGAGTTCTATCAAGCAATCATTTATACGTCAACAGATTTTCACACTTGCATCCACACTTCAACAGTGAACTGTTGAAACGAGACACGTCAACGCGTACGTACAAATTTAATGGAAAAACCGATTCGATAGGAAATTCTATTGGACTTCTACTAATGTCTATTAAGCATGAATTTTACAAGTCTTTTCACTATTTTTGTTCTCTTTTTATTAAAAACTTCAAGCAAAATAGGACCAAAAATTCAACTCGAGAAATTTCTATAGAAACAATCTTGACAGATCAAGTGGCATGGAAAGATCGAAATCCATTGATTCTCTCTACACAATATTTTTGATTGAAAACTTTTCTATTAAAAAATGCATGGAAAAGCTGCAAAGTTTCCTTTATAGAATCGACAAAAGACTAATCAATTTTTCTAGTGAATGCACCAGCTTTTTCTACTGATTTTTTTAATACGTGAAATTCTTCCTGCAATTTGAAAATAACTGAAGTTTCATGAGAATCATTTCTATAATTCCTACTTTGTTTCCATTGCGAAGGAAATGTTTTTTTTGTCTCATGAAAATTGTGTTATCTCGTTCAGGTATATTCATCAAATATTGGTTTTGAAGTTGAGTTGTCTCATTTCGTTTTGTCACTTGACTACTGATTAGATCGATGTTTCCTTAATTTTACCTGAAAGGTAATCATACTTTTCACACTTGTCATCCTCCGTCCATTCTTTGTCATTAGGTTTGTAGTAAGCCACTCCAGAAACTGTTGTAAAGACCTCAGTTCCAGAATTCTTCACTGCTTCTGCTAGGGCCCTGGTAGTATTTACTCGACTGTCCCTGACTTCTTTCTTGAACTCTTTGTTCCATCTTTTGGTGGGATCCAAGATGTTTTGACCTGCGACGTTTATCACTGCTGTTGTATCCTTTGGAAGTCCGTTTTTTTTCACGTCCTCCTGAAATGTATGATGATTTGAAATCGATTTTGCGGATATTCAGTGAAGCAGTAAATTAGTGGTTTGGAAGAAGAATATCATGAGGCCTTTTTTTAGCACTTGTAATATCCGACGGAAAATGTCTTCCCTTTCGATTAAAAAAAAAACAAGTCGAGAATAAACCCCAGAGGCCAAAATAATCAATAAAACGACAATGTGTGACTTTTTAGAAAAAAAGTTTTTGGGATGAAGTACTCTATACCAGGGTGCATTGAATCGATCGACACAACATTTTATACACAAGTCTGACTCAATAATAGTAATTAGTAGCCAGAATCTCAGATGTTTATTCCAAGTTTTACGCGTATTACACTGTTTTCTAAGTTTTTTTCAATCCATTTTTCTTTTCTTGTTATCAAGAAAATGAACCCAAAAAAAACTTAGAAAATTTGAGCCAGAGAAATTCTATAGAAAATATCTCAATAGAATAAGTTATAAAGAAAAATTGAATTCTATCAAATTTTTCTATTGAATATGTTCTATTGAACATTTCAATAGAATCGGCCGAAAACTAATAGAAAGTTCAATATAAATAAAATAGAATTTCCTAACGAATTCACTAGGTTTTTCTACTCATTTTTTCATCCGTGCCATCCAGAAATTGACCTGTTTACCCTACAAAACTTCCATTCGGAAGCTAAAATCGCTCCTCCGTCGTAAAGTCGTAAGTGCGAAAATTTCGAGGCTTTATCTTGCGGATATCGTCGGAATAAAGAAGTTGACAAGAACTGGTCATCAGACCTTTTTTGTAGCCCTTCGAATTCTCTACAATAAAGCTCTTCTGATAAATTCCGTTATATACCCTCACTCCGAAGATATCTGCAAATTAACGTATGAGTAATTTCTGATCTTGCCTCAATTCGGCTCATCTTATCTGATGAAAATTCAATTTATTGTAATAATTACTTATTTTACGATAAAATGGATAACACAAAATGAGTTATATTTACCCAAGAAATTTGATTAGGTCCGTTAGCTTTTCGGGAGATAATACTAACACTTGCTCCTTCAGCTCTCAACGCAAATGCAAGTGCAGAGCCTATGTAGCCGGTTCCACCGCCTGCATAACGAATAATTATATAACAGAAAGAATACATTAATATCTGGTTAAATAAAACATCTCGCCTCATTAGATTCAGTCTGAAAATCCACTTTATTTACCTATGATCACCTGTTTTAGAGCCATTGCCTTTCGAAACGTCAAATGAACCGCAACGAACGACGTAATACAATCTACCCAAACATTTCTACAGCTTTCTATCTTTATTTACCGTGGGAATCTCTCGTAGTTCTGGAGATATTCATGTGCGCTGAGGGCGCCAGGGGGTCATAAACATTCAAGATGTCGTCAGCGTTAGAGAACCTAGAGAATCAGCTCGAGAATTTCATCGAAAATGTCAGAAGAATTCGCATTATCGTCAGTGATGTTCAGCCACAAGGACAGACAGTTCTCAACAGCAAAATGTGAGTAATAGAATGGTTGAACATTTGTCTCAATTACGGAAACGATGAATTGATTGACGACTAGGGGGTCAATCTGACATACTGCTCTGATACTCTGTGGTAAATCAGTTCACTGTCAATAGGGGGCGCTGAACTTTGTATTGTGGTGGTAAGCCGGGAAATTTGATTTTTTGTTGCAGTCAAGCCCTCGTAACTGGACTTCAGGAAATTGATAAGCTCAAATCTCAGGTTCAGGATGTTCATGTGCCCTTGGAAGTCTTCGAGTGAGTGCAACAAGTTTCTTACTCAATGAATGTATCTAAGACGGAATATCTTAAGGAGGAAGTGCTTTAAATCTTTCATTTTTTTAGAGTGTGTTAAAATTTATAAAATATTCGTCTTTTGTTTGTGTGATTAAGGATATTCAAGTACTTTCGCTATGCTTTTCTACTTTTGTAGTCGAACATCAGCGCTTTCATTTAGGGGAGGGTGGGGCAATATGGACACCAGATTTAAATAATGAGTTGAATTGGATGAAATCTATTGTTCCGACTTCACTTGAAGGTTATAAAAACAAACACATTGTCATAAGACTGCGTCGTAGGAGTTGTAAGGCAAAGCAAAAACAGGATAAACTGGACACTTCCATTTCTTACTCAATTTTCTATGTTTCAACAATATTATTCAATTTCCGTAACACTAGTCATGAGTGCAATTTTTTAATTGAAAAACAAACTCATTTTTTACTTGTCGTGGGGGGTGGTACACCAAATTTTTCTTTGTTCGTTGATCCTCTCCTCCCCCATTGTTTTATGGTGAATTCCTTTGTAAGTAGAAAAGTAGCCATCTTACAAATTTCGCAAATTGACAAAAGGTCAGTTGTATAGGGCGCGCAATTGTTCATTGAAAAAAATCAATAATTACATAGTACATTTCATGCCCGAGCCTTGGAAAACAGATCATCCTCCCCCACGTGCAAGACTGCCGTCCGCGCGCAGCGCCACGAAAATAGGGTTTTTCAGGTCCCACGACACGAAATAGTACATTACATGCCCGAGCCTTGGAAAACAGATCATCCTCCCCCACGTGCAAGACTGCCGTCCGCGCGCAGCGCCACGAAAATAGGGTTTTTCAGGTCCCACGACACGAAATAGTACATTACATGCCCGAGCCTTGGAAAACAGATCACCGTCCCCCACGTGCAAGATTGCCTTCCGAGCCGAAGGCGAGGATGGCAAGCACGTGGGGGACGGTGATATGTTTTCCATCGCGAGGTGTATATATTAATTTTCAGGTCCCGTGACACGAAAAAGTTATTTCAATCGTAAAACAGGAAATCCAAAGCGACTCTATATTTCAAACTTTAATGTAAAATTTGAATAGAGTTGAAGTTTATTTGTTAATATTTCTATAAAAAGATACCGACACGATTCTGTTGGAAATTTTTATGCTTAAAAGTTGCTTAGAACCAACTTTTTCGGGTGTCCATTTTATCCTACTCTTGAATAATTTTCAATTCGATTATTGAAAATAAAATGTTTGAGCGTCCATTTAGTCCATCCTATACGGATTTATCAAGTATCCATATTGCCCAATGAAACAATTTTCCAAATTTTGAATTTTGAAAAAACATTTTTTTTGCAAATTTTTTGAGGGTCCATTTTACCCTACGTGTCCGAATTGCCCCACCCTCTTCTAAGCCCCATTTTACCCTGTTTTCGCAGATTTTACAATGATTTTATTATTTAAACTTTGCAGATCTAAATTTGAATCTCAATATTGAACTGTTAGAAAACATTTTAAAAATCTGAAAAAGAAATTAGAAAGTTTACTTTTGAAGGGAGATCAATGAAATAATTTTAAAATTGCATATTTTGAAAATGATGAGCATTTTCTATAAATAATTTATAAACAATCAATTTTTCACCATAAAAACCATTTGTTCTAAATCGTAACAAATTTATTCATATTCAGAATTTTACAATTCAGAAATTTCCAATTTTAATGTATAGCGCGGTCTGTAGTATCAAACTGTAAAAGATACTTGAATATCCTTAATGAAGACTTTATCTTGGGGCGCAAATGAAAAAAATGAATAATTAGAGGCAAGACAGGAGTTCGACTGTGAAATTCGAACCATTTGAAGGGATTATCTTGCTATTGACGATATTCAATAGTAATACCTCAAGAGCTTCAAAATGATCAGACATTTCCCGATAGCTTCGTACACGATAGCAGCAAAAAATGAGAGGTCCAAATTTTTAAGGGTTCAAAATTTCGAGCGCTTGCAGGAGAGATTTTCCTGAAAAAACTCTACTCAATTTTTTGTTTGCACAGAAGATTGAGGGATACCTGATTCATTTTGAAGCTCAAGGGGTTTTTGGAGAATGACTTATTTTCTTATAATTTCGGCCAAAAGAATTGTCTGCGAATGTTTAGTCACTTACCAATGGCAGTGGGAAATATCCGAAATAATACCCTCTACACTGAGAGAAATATCGTCATAATATCACAAAATCAATTTTTTGCGCCAAATATCTCATCCCTTAAGAATAAATTTCTTGGGACAAGAATTCCGGGTAATGTGTCAGACAATA
Organism: Diachasma alloeum; assembly: GCF_001412515.2. NCBI lineage: Eukaryota > Metazoa > Arthropoda > Insecta > Hymenoptera > Braconidae > Diachasma > Diachasma alloeum. Next base: position 131,801 of record NW_021680561.1, read on the forward strand.
TCAGATTTCAGTGAAGAGTTCATGACTTGAACATGAACATTTCATGATAAAGTGAGAATTTCTTGCCACAAGAAATCGATTTTTTCGTGTCAGAAGATGAGAAAGTGACAAAAAATACTAAAAGCTACGCTTCAGTGCATCATGAATCAGAGATTTTCATATTGAATGAATAGAGAGTTTATGCAGAGGAAAACCTCCAGATATTAAAAACATACTCGACGCTTACGCTCAATCGCTTTGAGTTCGAAGGAAAACAATATCTTCATTTCCTTATGCCAAACTTCTCTTGTCTTTTAAGGAATATTATCTCATTGCGAAAAAAGACATCTTATCATTCAGTAACTTCCTTAAATCGAAGAGCACTGATTTCTTGTCTGGAATCTACCATAAATTGATTAAATATGAATGCGACGTTTTTCGCTCAAGAAATGATTTTTGTGATATTATGTCGATTTTTCTCTCACTGTAGATTCGCCCGTCCGAGCTTAGAAGTCAATGATTCTATTATTTGAAATCGTTCGAAATTCTAAGGGAAACAATAAATCATAATATTTCACCACTGTTTATCGTTCCGTATAGCGTGAAAATATCTACCGTTAAATTTCTCCCGTAGTGGATACTACATAGGTAAATCATCCAGAGAGCTTTCGTGTAGACAATTCCATAATCTTCTAGCGTTCATATCTCCACCATCTTATTCCGAAGATATTCACGAAATAATTGTGACAAAATGCTTGAACTCATCCCCTTTCAACTTTACTCCAAAATTTGCATCGCCACCTCAGAGACAAGTGTTTTTAGGGCTGAGGGTCATAAATGATTTTTTGTAGAAGGCGCATACTCTACAAGAAAAAATCAGCCGTCATTGTTCCCTAAACTCGCTTGTTCCAGCGATATCCGCGGAACGATAAAAAAAACAAAGGAACCAAAAATGTTAGACCGGTTCGACCTGTATGATTACCATACGACTGATATTTTTAGTTACATCGACCAAGGCAGAAATCCCCAGCTTTACACAAAGGACTGCATCGAGAAAGCACTGACGAAAAACGAGCAGGTCAAAGGAAAGATCGATGCATACAGAAAATTCAAGGCCAACATGCTCGTCGAGCTCAATCGTGTCTTCCCCAACGAATTAGCCAAATATCGACAGATTCGTGGAGACGAATAAATTATGTACATCTGTTTTTGTCAGAACTATGTTGCGGTACAATAAGCATAACTCTACCTGTATTTATAATGATTTACGAATAGTTCAGAAAATTGTGTAAGATAATACAATAAATTTTCTATCAAATGTAATCATTTGGACATGGACCCACGGGAAATGAGCATCTGAATGAACTCTTTTACGTAAAATTTATATCTGAATAACTTTTCTTATTTGCCAATCTGCATCACAGTGATAATATGTAATAAGTCTTTTTTTGTCATTTTGTCAGCAGTGAACACATTTCAATAATCAATTGTTTGGTCAATCATCAATTAAACTTTGCATTAACTTTGTTTTTTTTCCTAAATCTATTAGTTTTAGAAATTTTTACCAAATAATGTTTGCGGTTCATTCAGAGGAAGAGCCATCATGGATTACAATGTCACATGACCTTTTTGTCGGAAATTTTCTCATCTACAAAAAAGGTCTTCCCATATTTTTTTCCGTTGATTTAGGGATATTCACAAAATTATCATTACTCCATTTTTCCATACGAATAACAGAATCACTTTGCATTTACCGTCGGAATGTGTAAGATTAAAACTAACTGACGAAAGGTCCTTGCAATAGAAAATCTAATGCCCTCTCAAAAATATAACTCAACATTTCTTCCTAAATCTCCCAGTTTCAGAGACGAACACTTTATCAACCAAGTAAATCCCTGGTTGTTACGTACTACTACGGCAATCCACAATTTGTTCCCATTTAGTACCGTTGAACTTTTCGACGATTATCTCTACACATTGACTGATACTGTTGACAAATTTATTGATCTTTCTTATCTCAGACTATTTGATTGAGGGCGATTATGGCAGTGAGGAAGAGTATTTCCTCATAATCAACACAAAGTTCGTAAGTTTGGTTGACTTGCGCAGGCATCTAGAATCATGCAAAGAAACAGTTTGAAAAATTAGCAGACGTGACAGCTCATATTGAAAGAATACTCTCACACTAACCATTCGATTGAAATATGAAACTTGGAGCAACCATCAGATTCTGTCCAGTGAATTTTTAAAAATTAATTCGTGAATTTTAAATGACTAAAGACAGGAGCTGGAATAGTGAATAAATCAAGTGGTTATTGACACTCCTTTATAAAAAAAAGAATACAAATCGAAAAATTAGCATCATTGGTCAGGTGTATTTGACACAAGTGAGAGATGATGACGTTTGAATAGTAAGTGTACACGAGCATTCCCTCTCCACTTTTAAAAAATTAATTCCCCTCCTCTGAGATCATGGCAAGGCTGGATGGGGACATAAAATCGTATTGGCGACCACGACCCAGAGTTCGTCAGTCAGTTGCCTTAGCGATGGCTCTAACTGGGATGGTTGGCATACTAATAGCTGTCCTTGCGCTTCCGCAGAATAGCGTCGTTGCAAACGGCCAGAAATTCAAGTAAGTGAATTTCATCCAATTTACGCAACTCCAGGAAGTGAAAAAAAACGTACTACCCATTTAAATTAGAGTCCCTTACGTTACTGAGTTGAAAAAAATGATTTTTTTCATTCGAGTGAAATTGGAATTGAATTCTTATTCTTTGAAGTAGACTTTCATATAAACAATGGTCGTGTAAAAATTGCCTTTACTATGCGGATGACATATTGTTGATAGAAAGGTCTCCTTTCGTCCGCGGTGAAAGCAGATAGCCTGAATATAATAAATATAGCAAATACTGGTATATGAAATGGGAAACTCTGTGGATATTTCAGTCGACAGTTTTATCCGTGAACACATCATTGAGAAAAATAATTTACTTCGAATGTGTATCGTGATTCCTTAGTAGACAGACCACGAAAGAGAATAAGGGTGATTATCTACAAATTGTTATTTTCTTGTCCTTCAACTTTTCCAATCTCAAAATGATGAAATAATAATCAAATTTCACTACGGCATTCCACCTTTTCCATAAAATAGATGTCATCCCCTGATCGTTTATTTAGCTCTATATAGCTGAAACCAGCCTAAATGTCACTGCCGTGGCATGTCCTTGTTATGAAATTCGAGATTTTGTCAATGAAACCGAGTAAATGAGTAGTTCAAAGAAAATTTCCTGAACATAGATAATAGGGGGTGTGACTAAGTATACTTTCATGAGCAATTTTCAGAGAAATAACTGTTTTACGCTCATCAGGACGATCAAAAAATTTGTCCCACAATTATAGTACCATTTTTAAAAACTTGAATTCAACTGTGGTCGCATCATTTCCAATGTTTGCACATGACGCACGTACCGAAATTCTGTAATGAAGGGGTAAGGCCCAGTATTTACAACAGTAAAAATCAGAGATTAATCTCTGTAAAAATGAACTAGACACATGTGCACATCGAGGAAAGACTACTCGAGCGATGAAAAAGATAAGTCACAAATTATTCTGACACTACCGTGGTCTCATGATTGTTACATGTCGTGTAATTTCTTAGCTAATTTTTTTTATTAAAAAAGTAACATTCCATTGCCTGAAATTCATCATCTTCAGAGAGCTTTAAATTCAAAGCTGGCGCGAAGTGCGATTAGTTTTTAACACAGAATGTCACAACCGTGGCTGTCAAAACTGTGTCATATACACAAACGTGTGGGAATGAAGTTGTATCATCACTAAGGTATTGAGAAATATGTTTTAGGTGTTTAAATGGTGCAAACTCGGACTAACACCCAGGTGGGTCATCAACAACCGCTGAATAGACCTGTACTGTATCAGAATTGCTTGTTGAAAAAAAAAATCAAAGTGATCTCTGCAAATGGATATGATACTCAAAAGATGTCAAATAAATCAATAAACTCGTTCTATTATCTAAAAATTAAATTCCCTGATTGAAATACGAAGACTTGTCAAGTTTGGTCACCACCGTGGCAGTACAAAATCGGTAACACTTTATTATTCTGAATCTTTTGAAGTTGTAGTAGAGTGATGCTAGGACTACACTCCTGGACCATTATGACATATAGAAATGTAAAAAAATTACCTTACAGATATGTTCAGATTTTCAAAAATGTGCGAGGTGAAAAATCACAATTTGTAGAGAATCACTCGTAAGTCCTTTCTTCATATTTTGTTAAATATAGAATTATCCTGCCGAGTGATTTCATGGAAACATGCCAAGTGTGATTTTCTGCAATGAATCTTGGCAACATAAAAATTTATTTTGTCATTTTTTCTAAAAATCATTTGTTTCCGAGGTAATTTGAAGATGTGAGAGTCATGTTGTGAAATAATAGATAATGAGGGACAGAAATTGCATACAAATTACTCAGCCAATATCTCAAAAACTAGGCGAATTAAACAGAAGTGTCAAAGGACATTTTTGTAGATGAGATGAACATTTCTTGTGAGAGAGGTTTTCTGATAAAATTCGTCGTTCGTGAAATTTTTCTCTAAATCTAACAGTTTCAGAGGTTTTTACTTGATCATCTGTATGTATGGAAGGTTTAAACTTATCGCGTGTTATCAACCACTTCTGTACGACTCCTTTTACTGCATTCCATGATGTTATTAGAGAGAATGGATAATTTCGAAAACAGTAACACATAATAACGCGAATTCTCATATGCTTTTAGTGATACCGCGAGACCCTTTATGAGACAAAATTTTGAAAAGATGATGTCGATCTCAATGATCATGAAAATCGTTGCTCTCATCTGGGACATTCCATGTCAACTCAGCCACCCCGGATTTTTTTTTGTCTAGAAAAAATTATTTGATTGCCGCATTTCGAACTACTATATATAGACAGTATTCCTGCCAAATTTCATTGCCTCATGATTTTTTGTTTCTGAGATAATGACTACCAAACTTTAAATTTTCAAAAATTCATAACTTTTGAATGGCGCATCCGATTCGAACAAATAAAAAAAGAAAATTTTTGTTTTCGTTCATACTTTCAGGAAAAAAATATTCCATAGCCGTGAAGAAGCTTCTACACCTAAATTGCGATGAATTTTTACGTTTTTATTTTTTTTCGGCTGTAGGGCCGTCCGGTATTCGATTGGAATATTTTTTTTCTCATACAGGACGTCTATATATGATGTAAAAAAATACGCCGTCGTGGGAGAGACAACCAGTGCACTGGAGAAAATTTTTGTTTCCTAAATGTTCGTGTTTTTACTCCTTCTAGGAGAACTGCCTTGTTTTTATTGAGAAATTGATATTTCAATCCATACCTTTGATGAATATGAGTTAGAAAAGAGATGCGTCACGATGGAAAAGAGAAAAAATGCGTCGGGATAAAAATTTTCTTCAAAACTTTTGCGTCTTTTCACTTTCTATGAGAGCTATACTGTATCATCATCATCGGAAGTTCGGCGAATAATGACAAAACAAATGAGAAAAGAATCATCTATGTCACCGATGGAGCTGCACAGCATTACAAGAATCGTTACCAAATGGCTAATCTTTTGCATCACAAGACTGATTTTGGAATAGATGCAAAGGCCCATGCAACCGCACACGGTAAAGGAGCTTGTGACGGTGTGGGTAGTGTTTTCAAAAGAGAAGCGAGACGTAGAAGCTTGCAAATCATCCATGGTGAACCCATCCTGACGCCAGATGCTTTGTTTCGATGTCAAAAGAGAATTTCAAAGGAATTGATGTTTTTTTTCACCAAGGACGAACATGAGAATATAAAAACTGAATTGAGAGAAAGATTTGATAGTGCCAAAGCTATTCCAGCCATTCAAAACACCATTCAAAAACACCAATTGTTAATGAAACGGTATTCGGCTGTGGAAAATCAAGAAGTTTTTCCGAAACGAAAACAAACAACAACAACAAAACGGAAAGCACTTAGAAAACAGTAATCGTGATGAATAGATGTATAGTAAATCAGTGCAATTGGGCAAGTGGTAGTTGGAGACGGTAAATAATAGCCTCTTATTGTAAAAATGTAAAAAGGTCGTTACAGTAAAATAAAACTTGTTTTTCCATGTTTCGCACTTCTTTAGATGAGTACTTTGTCTTTCGAAAGAGGTTTATAATGTTGTTGATAGTCCCTCCCATCTAGCAGAAGGGAAAACTGTCTTGAAAGGTGAAAGAAGTAAAAAAAAGATTTCCAAGGAAGAAAAAAAAGAGAAAAGGAGAAAAAATGAGAAAATTGCGAAGAAATCACATTTTTCTGGTGTCCTGCTTGTCTCTTCTATGATGGCTTTCCTTTTCATCGTTATGAGTAAAAAATATTGATTGACACGTTTGCTTCTTTGGATAGCTCTCATAGATAGCGAAAAAACTCAAAAATTTCAGAGAAAATTTTTTTCCCGACGCATTGTTTCTCTTTTCTATCGTGATGAATCTCTTGCCTAACTCATATTCATCAAAGGTATGGATTGAAATATCAATTTCTTAATAGAGACGAGGCAGCTCCCCTAGAAAGCGGAAAAACACGAAAATTTAGGAAACCAAAATTTTCTCCGGTGCACTGGTTGTCTCTCCCATGTTGGCGTATTTTTTTTACATCATATATAGACGTCCTCTATCAGAAAAAGAATATTCCAGTCGAATACCGGACGGCCCTGTAGCCGAAAAAAAATAACAACGTAAAAATTCATCGAAAAAAAGGTGTAGAAGATTCTTCACGCCTATGCAGTATTTTTCCCTGAAAGTATGAACGAAAAAAAAAATTTTCTTTATTTATTTGTTTGAATCGGATGCGCCATTCAAAAGTTATGAATTTTTGAAAATTTAAAGTTTGGTAGTCATTATCTCAGAAACCAAAAATCATGAGACAATGAAATTTGGCAGGAATATTGTCTATATATAGTAGTTCGAAATGCGACAATCAAATCATTTTTTCTAGACAAAACAAAATCCGGGGTGGCTGAGTTGACATGGAATGTCCCATCCCCAAATAGGCAGTATCGACTCGTCTTGTGATGACTCCGAGTCAATTTATCTCATCTCGCTCTCAAGTTTTTCATGTTTTTTATTGTAAAATCTCGATTTTTTTCTCCGTTTGTCTCGTCTTGATTTTCAACATATAAAAATGGTGAAAAACTGGAAACCGAAATGATAATCCTTCCAAAGTATTGTCTCGTGATGTCTCGTGAAATGTCTCGCGGTATCACTACATGCTTTGAAATATCAAATTTCTACAATGTTGAGTGATTTCATAGGCAAATTCCATGAGTTTTCAGTTTTTTAAATACATATCAGGTCCAAAACACCATGAGAGTGCGCAGTCGGTAATTCTGGTATAAGGAGCAACAGGCTTGTTTATCAGACTACACACCTAGGCTTGAAATTTTCTCCTGAAATCGCTCACCATCGAGACAAGTATGCAGTAAAGAGAAATATGAAGTTAAATCTACTACACTTTATTACTCCGCCCCAGAATTATTTACAGTGAAAATGCTTTATTACTACAGCAGAATTCCTTGAATTAAAATGTTTTTTGTTACAAAGTATTCCTTTCAACTTTCACTTTATACATTTAATAAATTAACTACTGAATCAAAAACAATAACTTACTTTGTGCATCAGTTCGCCTTGGCATTATGAGTGTGACGGTGGTTTATGCAAAAAAAAGGAGTTAACGATAGATGTGGAGGCTCCACAGTCGTTGGAGGTCTGTCAGCTTTTTTGCGGCGAAGGAGGTGCACTCTGGCCGAAACCCACCGGTCACCTATCTTTAGGAAACTATGTGGCTCATTTGGATCCTGAGAGGATTAGCCTGCGGGGGATCTATGAGAGATCTCCTGCTGGACACCTCCTTCATAGGAACATTCAACTTTTGAAGAGAAATGTTAAGAAAATTGGAGGAGCACTTGTTAAGAGTGGCGGATTGGCTTTAGGAATTGAGATCGCTGGGATAAAGAACACTTATGATACAAGGATTACAGTAAATACGAGAGAGAATTACACCCTACACATCCATCAGCCGGATAGTGAAAGAGTAAGTATTTTCGCTGCTACACGGAAAGAATATAAAATGAAAAATTACTATGTGAAAAATTTTATCTATTTTAACTGAATTTTTGAGATGTGAAATTTCTTTTTTACTATTTGACATAGTAATTTTGAATAAAAGAAACAGTATAAAATGCGCGGACGAAAAAATGATATTTAAGAGCATGTTAAACACTTTTCTTTAAAGGAATTTTTACTATTGAATGAACGAAAAATTAATGAAATCGTATGAATTTTTACTATACTACATCGTAATTTTTTTTACGTTTTAAAATTTAGATTTATACTCTCGCGTCTCCGACATTTCCCTCTACGAAATAGCGGAAATTACTCTGTTGACTAGTATAAAAATTGCAGCGGGTATTTGGATCGTCGATCGTTTAAATTTCTTGGTATCCCCTTCCTCTGTTGACAACGCAATCGACCGGGTGGTGAGTGAGTGCCCTACGTAAACGTGTTGAAAAAAAATAAAAATCCTCCCATTTCCATGGACAATTGTTATGAGGTTTCTAATATCTAGCAACTTTTATCTAAAGTTAAACAACTTTTTTCTCTGTGATTGAAAAAAAAATTGAAAAAAAACTCTCTCCTTTCTCCTCTTCTACGAATATTCGTATTGGAAGAGGGGAAGGAGGAATTTTTTTATCACGAAAGTAAAAAATCATGCTTATTCTCATAAACTTTACTAGTGAGAAATGAAATTTTCTCACTAGTAAAATCAGAAGTGATAGCTCACCTTCTAAGCTATCACTTTCAACTATACCGACTCGCAGTTTTTACTATGTTCCACAGTAATTTTTTTATGGACTCCATCATATTCTAATTCTGTCACCAGTATTTTTCAACCGCCGCGTCGTGATTTTTCATTTGTCCTCAAAATTACTATGTTAAACAATAAATTTTAATGTTTGGCGAGCATGGTTCTTTCGAACATCACAAGATGATCTGATTAGCATTTTGAACTTAATCTGTTACTCATTCTCGCAAGAGGTAGAAGATTTGACATTGTTTTTTCTGATAATAATTTCTGGAATAATCTCTTCACTCGATGATTCATTCTCATGCCAAATTGATTTAAATTAACCAGTTGATGGCAAAGATCCTCGCGGACACTTACTTTGGTGCTCGCAATGCATTGGAAACTCTCACCCAATTGATTGTCTACAATGATTTTCGTAATGAAGTCCAAATGGTGAGAGATGTCTACGTAATTGATGCTCCTGTCTACCCCTACCGAGGAATCCTCCTCGACACCAGCCGTAATTTCGTGGATAAAATCACAATCCTTCGCACGATTGAAGCCATGGGAATGTCCAAATTGAACACTTTCCACTGGCACATAACAGACTCTCACAGCTTCCCCTACTCCAGCAAGAGTTATCCAAATCTACAAAGGTATGGAGCATACTCTCCCGTCAAAGTCTACACAGAAGAGGACATCAAAGAAATCATTGATTTCGGACTCATTCATGGGGTCAGGGTGCTCCCAGAGTTCGACGCCCCGGCGCACGTGGGCGAAGGGTGGCAGTGGGCGGGGGACAATGCCACAGTTTGCTTCAAGGCTGATCCTTGGAAGAACTATTGCGTTGAACCCCCCTGTGGACAATTAAACCCCACAAGTGAGACCGTGTACGAAATTCTTGATGGAATTTATAGGGATATGATCGAGGACTTTTCTCCCGACATCTTTCATATGGGAGGAGATGAGGTAAATAGTTATTTCCCAGTATTTCGATAATGCAACCTTTAGAAGAAAATATCAAAAGACAGGCTGAAGGCCCTCGGGCGATGGCCAGTCACAAACCCCTTGCGGCAAATCACTTTAAAAATAAATAAAAATATCAAAAAACATTCTATGATCGGAATTTAATAAACTGCAAAAAAATCCCTCGATATTCCCTTGCGCGTCCAAAGAGATGAATGTGGTACAATGTAAAGAAGCATGTTGCTTTTTTTATTCATTAAGATTTCCCGGCCGTTGAATTTGAAATTTTGTCAATAGTGAGCAGATTTCAGTAGAGAATGTCTAGCAGTTTTTCATATTGAGAATTTTGTCAACTTTTTGTAAAAAGTCATTGATTTGGATAATTTGTTTTTACTACTCGAAATCAAATGCTAAAAAAATGTAATTTAAAGCCATGCTAGGTTTTTGGTTTTTAATTTTTCTAAATCACTCTACCCCGAGTGGAAATTGTGTCAGGTGCACATGCAGTACGATCAGAATTTGATCCAGTTTTCGAAGGGTTCGACTGATCAGGTGATTTCTGATGAGAACCTGATCAAATTTGGATCCAGTGGATCGAATTAAAAAAATTGCGGGTGAGTTCAGATTAAGTTCTGGTCAGGTAGGCACAATCAGGTAACGTTTGACGAGAACCTGATCCAGTTGTGATCCAGTAGATTGCATTCCAAAATCTGGAACCGTGCTCAGATCGAATTCTGATCAGGTAGACGCGATCTCACTCTTAGGTCAGGCTACCGAAACCCAATTTGATCCAATTCGGATTTGATGCACTTGATTTTCACTTGAACGGGGTCAATTGAAGAAAAAATGACAAGGTTCGGATCCGGTCCACTTCATCTTAATTTGAACAAACGTATTCCGAGAATCGGATTTTTAATATCATTTCTCAATTTATTTATCAAATAGCTTTAATTAAATGGACGGGGGGAGGGAGAGATGGTGACGACAATATATATAGTAGAAGTATCAAACTTACAAGAAAATTACCTTGAGTAGAAAAAAATTCATCAATCTTCCATCTGTTCATTAGTATTATGATTATTAGAATTATTATTCATTAATGAAATGGATTCAATTTTTACTAAACAAATTTTCTCCTTCAAGATATATGCGCAAATCCGCGAGATTATGAATAATTTTAAAGTCAACAAATACCCAGAAAACAGCGTCCACTGAATAATAATAGCGCGATAGTCTATAGTGGTGAGGGTTAGTAATCGTAGGGTTTCCGCTTCGATCCCCAGCATTGTCAAAAATCATAAGGTTTTTTCAGCGGTAATTACAGTAGGGATTCATTAAGAGAGCCGATCTTCAGTGAAACAAATTAATTATCTTGTGTTTTGAATTAATTATCATTAATAATTATTACTGATTTCGATGAACAGGTCATATGGTTTGAATAAGTTTGGCTTGATCAAATCCAGAACCGTCATGTCTGCTCAAGGGCCGTATTCTCGACGTTCGTGAGTAATGAATAAAATGAATGTAATGAATAAGTAATGAATAAATAGTAAAAATCAAAAGCCCAGCTTGGCTTTAAATAACATTTTTTTAACATTTGATTCCGAGCAGTTGAAAAAACATTGTCAAAATTGGTGACTTTTTACGAAAAGTCGCCAACAAACGCGTTTTTCGAAACGTATCCACTGGACTATACATAGTAAAAGGGGTGGATCCATATGCTATATCTCTCCATTGCTTATAAAATCATCTCGAGAATCATAGATTTTAGGTGAAAATAATGAATATTCCTTTTTGTACTTGATAGAGATTACTACAGCTAACGGTAGTTTCTTTTCAGCGATTTTTGATTTTTCAAAAAATTTCACTTTTTCCGCTTGAATTTTTATTGTTTGAGAAAAAGGTGAAATAATTGAATTTAATCATTAGCACATACATTACTTTCAAATGTGTGAAACCGAAAATTCAAATCCTAATTATGAAATTCAATTATCTCACCTTTTTCTCAAACAATCAAAATTCAAGCGGAAAAAGTGAAATTTTTTGTAAAATCATAACTTGCTGAAAAAAATCTAATCGCTCTAAAAATTTTATGAGAGCTTGGTCTCATGTACTCCTTCTTAAAGAAGGCCATCGGAAACATGATATTTCTTTCATTCCGGATTTGACGTGGAATTGCTCTCGTATCAACTAACTTTATCTCCTTTAATTATTCTGCGGCGGCACATTCTAGCCAATCCCTCTCCTCCTCCGTAATCATCGCTAAATTACAGAATCCCGTCCTCCCTTTAATCACGCGCCGTAATGTTTTAATGCTCCCAAAGGTTCTAAATTTAAGAACCCCAGAGTTTCTATTTCGAAAATCTTCGGGTTCTTATTCAAAAAACCCCAGATTTCTTACTTTAAAGACCAAATGGTCCAGTCGTTCTTGATTGAAGATTCCAAAGGTTCTTAATTCAAAAACTCAACGATTCTGGATTTGACAACTGTTCTCACTGAACTAAGAACGTCCTTATTAAGGAATTACAGATTTTTACATTAAACAAATTAAATAACTATTTCCTGTACCTCAGTACGATGCTTTCAAGAACCCCAAGTTTCTTAAATTCGGTACTGTGATTCTGGATATTAGAATCCTTTCTTCTCTATGTAGAGGAGCTCTTTGATAGTTGAAAATCACTCATTAACACAATGATTTTTAAATTACACTATTCCCTATTGAAGTCACGAATTCCCACAGCACCCAAACAATGACAGGATATATCTCATTTCGACCGTCTCAATATAGTGAAAAATAATTTCTATTACATTACTCTTATTTCGTATCGCCAGGTAAACATCAACTGCTGGAACTCTTCGTCTGCTATTCAAGAGTGGATGTTGAAGAAAGGCTGGAATTTGTCTGAGTCCAGTTTCATCGATTTATGGGCCACCTTCCAAGAGCGAGCCTATCAGAAACTGAAGCTGGCTAACAATGGGAAGGATATTCCGGTTATTCTCTGGACCAGTGGGCTTACAAGTGAGAGTAATATCCACCATTTGGATCCTAATAGATATATAATTCAAATTTGGACGACGGGGAGTGATGCTACTATTGGACGACTGGTTAAGAATAATTTCAGGATGATCTTCTCCAATTATGACGCACTTTATCTCGATTGCGGGTACGTGAATGTATTTTTAGATGGTTTTAGGAGTTTAATGATTTACGATTGGGTTTGGAGGTGAATTCAGTGGGAATGAACAAAGGACATCGACAGGAACAGAAATTTGAAAATTATTCTGGGTCCGTATTGAAAACGAAAAAAATCGACGGAATGGTATTTCTAAAGAATTTTTGGACTGAGAAAAGATATGATTTTTTCCATGAACACCATAGGAGATTTTTGAGGACTAAGACGTCTCTGCATCTCACTTTTCGTACCACCGGGCGAGAGAATTCCAGTTACATATTTCTCTGAAACGAGTGATACGAGAAGAAAATGTCAAAAGGTTTTTACAAACATCTTTGGACTTCAAAGAATAGTAGATCAAGAGATAATTCTTAAAACTAAGTCGTCTGGAATTTTTTAATTCATGTCTTTCAACCATCCCTGATAGTGTTTTTTGGGAAATTTCTCCGTACGTGGGCTTCATCGTCAAACGGTTTTATGAATAATTACTGCACTCTATAAATCCCAGACAAATTCAGTGTAGGGAGATAATGAAACTTTCATCTAAATTCCTATCGAACAAATTGTATTGTCGATACCTGTTGGAATTTCTTTGTAGTATGTTTGCATCATACTAGTGGAGCGAAAGTTCATTTCTGCATATTTTTTATGGTAACACGCTTCTTGATCTGCGGACAAAATCTCCGCGACAAAATGTCCGCAACAAAATTCCCAAATGAAAAAAAAACTGAAGACAATTTCTCCAGCGACAATTGTATTGTTGCCATCTGATCTGCCGCCAATTTATTCTGGTACATTATATCTGTCGATAAATTCATGCGTCTGATATTTCATGTGTTTACAATTTCGGGTGATAAACAGTAAGTAGCGAGGGTTCTCGATAACCCTCTCTCTTTTCGATTGCAATCAAATTCACTACTTCACAATGTTTCCCCATTTGTATAATCACTGATAGCCGCGTTACCTCACACGAAATTTGCTTTTAATTCACTATTATACAAATTCAGTATTATGAAATTTGCATTTAATTTGATTTTAGTTCAGTATTATTTGTAATTTTATAGAATGGTTATAATGTAGATTTATCAATCGTAATAGCGGGCTCCTATGAATCGGAGGGAACTTGTTTGCTGAAGTGACGAAAGCATTGTAATTGTATGTAAAATGTGAATTATCGAATTGAAAATTGCGAATTAAATGGTATTCCTGAATTCTACGTCACTTTTTTCTTTTTTGCACTTGATATTGGTTCAAAAGAGGATGAAAGCTGAATGAAAACTCCGGCAAATTTGTCGGTGGTTATTTAGTACCTCGAGGATAATGAATGTGGGAGAAACTGTCGGTGGAAATATTGCCAATGGATAAATTGTGGTCGGTTATTTTGTCGCAGAAATTTTGTCCGCGGATCAGAAGTAACAGAACGTTTTTTATGTTTCATGTCACTTTATAGAGGCCTCAAGACAATAGGTCGCCTGGAATTAATTACGCAATTACCTAAAAATACAGGAATTGTAGGAAAATAATGTCAGACGATATTTCCTGCACCCAACAAAAGACCCCACAAAAATTCTTTTGATAAGCATTGAAAGAGTTTCATCCCTTCATGTAATTCTGTTAGATTTTAACATCCCCCCATTTTTCAAAAAGAATTGAAAATATTTATGATTTACCCAATAGTTCAATCATCAATAATTTCTTCCCTAGCTTCAGCGCATGGGTAGGTGAAGGCAACAATTGGTGCACCCCCTACAAAGGCTGGCAGAAGATATATGAGAACTCCCCCTTACAAATGATCAAGTCGCAAGGATTCGATGACTCGAAAAAACATTTAATTCTCGGTATTCAAAATTTTTATAAATCAATCTTTGTTTCCAAATGATTAAATGTTATCTCAAAAATAATTGATGATGATGTAATGACAGGTGGAGAGGCAACATTGTGGACCGAGCAGGCGGACAGCGCGTCGATAGACTCTCGACTGTGGCCAAGATCAGCAGCAATGGCTGAAAGACTCTGGAGTGAGCCGGGGTCCTGGATCCATGCAGAACAGAGAATGCTCAGACATCGTGAACGTCTAGTCAAACGTGGAGTGTTTGCTGATAGTCTGGAGCCCGAGTGGTGTCTGCAGAATCAGGGAAGCTGTTACGCTTAATTCTATGTAATTAACTCGACCATTAATGTACAATTAATTAATTAAATAATGTAATTTTCTCATTAAATTTACAACATTGATATATTACTGTTGGCGTTATTTGCTCTAATACTTCTTTGGCTTCTTTCTCCGGGTTTTCCGAAGTTTCTGTGAGTCAATATGAGAGAATCGGCACCTCGTCGAGATCGCTGAGCCCTCCAGGCTCGTCTCATTTCAGCGCGCACTTCACCGTTCATCAGACAGTAGAGAAGAGCCACAAAACACCCCTGTGTAAATATTTTATCGGTTACCGGTCAAAATAATGTTTTTTTTTAAAAACTGCGCCAAGAAAAAGTTTTGTTTGGTTCTTACTAGGAAGTAGAAATTTTTAAAAAATACGAAGAAATGAAAAAGAAAGCCAAGTCAGCAATGTCGAATAAACGAAAATAGTGCACAATCAGATTTCTATAAGAGAAATTGTTTCAAATCGAATGAGGATTTTAAAAAAATTCTTGATGAAATAAAAAATTAGTAGAAGGAATACTAACGTCCTTGGCGCGGATCAGAAGATGGACAATTAGATTGATACTAGACAATGAGTTGAAAAACTCCGCGCCAAGAACGTTGGTCCTCCTTTTACTAATTTTTTATTTCATCAAGAATTTTTTTCTAATCCTCAATTTCTCTTATAGAAATCTGTTTGTGCACTATTTTCGTTTATTCGACATTGCTGACGGAGCTTTCTTTTTCATTTCTTTGTATTTTTCAAAAATTTCTACTTCCTAGTAAGAACCAAACAAAACTTTTTCTTGCCGCTGTTTTTTTACAAAAACATTTGTTTTGTTTGTTTAGGGAGATTTCATTATTTTTTTCAAAATAAACAAGGAATCGTTTTTATATCCTGTAAATTCTTTCATTTTCAATTCAATTCGGCTCACTTATTTTTCACACGATAAATCATCTTTCCAATTAACAATTGAAGTAAAACAAATAGTTCTATTCCACAGTCGTTATTTGCGCCGACTTTTAATTATTTGTTCAAGATTTTCCGACTGAATTTGCTTCTTTGAGAATTCATTTGTGCACGAAACTTGATTGAAAAATATCTGTGGAATTCATCATTCGGGCACCATATTCAATTTGTAAATTCCCGGGCTTCCCTCCTTGGTGCATGTGGTTGTATTGCACTGCTACCAACTCCGTAACAAAAAAATGACAGGAGTTGATGTGAAATGCGAGAATGTGCATATGAATCCGTTGCTATGCGCGTATCTTTTTAAATATTGCTTCGAACAAAAAAATAGTTACATCAATGAGAAGCTTGTGGCCAATTTATATAATGTAACGAAGAGTATTTTTCATGTAGCTCGTCACGTTTATATTTTATTTAATGGATATGATTCGGAGGTAGTGGAGGGGGTAGTTGCTTCGTGTATAATACACGGCAGCGATCGACCTGATGTTGTGTACAATCAGAGTCAAAACTTTTCTTGGCCGATACGCTGCCGCGTATCTTGATACGTAAATTTCAACACACAGATTTAACACATCCATTTTCAGCACTTGACAATTTAAGGATGCTTAGCCATTTACAGCAAATCTTATTTTTTCATGTTCAAGGAAAATTCGATAATTTTTTTGGCTGATAGCAGAACATATGAATTCATATGTTCTGCTATCAGCTTAAGCTAATTTCTTTGATGTTAAAAAAAATTAATCGCAATAGTCTCGCCAGAAATAAATGAACAAATTTTTCCTTATATACGGGCTCTTATGGGATTTATGTTGAAATTTATAATTCATCCACTATAAGACTCTAAAAATAGAAATAAAAATAGAAGGTAATGTGCAAAACTATACTGAATCGAATGGCCAGAAAAAAAATTTCTGTACTGCTTCTCACGATTTCTCGTCTGGGAATTGGCATTGCATACTTCCCAAACTAGAAAACTTGAAAATCACTACAAAAAAATCGTATCCCGGGCTGCTGCGATGGGGTTTTTTTACGCGTCCTCGCCTTCGGCTCGGTCGCCAACGCGATACGAGTAAAAAACCCCTTCGCAGCAGCCCGGAAAAATACTATTGGGGTACCCGTGCGAAAAGAGGAAATATTTGAAAGATTCTATCCCATATAAGCGCATCTTAGCGCATGCGTTTGGTGCATTATGTCCACTTAATTTCTAAATAATAAACGTGGGTTGGTGGATTGAAATTTTTATCAAGATAAAGGGAATAACTTCATCTCTCAGTTGAAAGAAAAACACAATTTTTTTTGAATACTCGCGATTTTGGATATACATCCTTAAAATATCATATATGATAAATCTATTTCATTAAAAGGTTACAAAATCTCCCTGTAGAACGTGCTGGCAGTTGCATGCCTGTCACAAAGATAATAAATTACAGCAGATCCATTCTCGGAAGCTTACTATCAATGAAATTCGTAGCATTAAAAAAATAAAAAGACTAGTGATGCTAAAAGTAACGGTCATATGTCGTCTGTCGGATAGGCTCGAATCGCATGTTTTAAATTTTTCTTGAATCTTGTGGGGTTAACGGTTCAGTTTACAGTGTTTAATCTTGGAAATTGTTCTAAATTAACAATAAAAAAGTTACCTGGAACGAAGCGAATAATTGATCACAAAACAGCCAGATGAGTTCCACCTGATGATCGTGATGGTAAGACAATCCTAGAAAAATAGTATAATGGGCTCCGAAGAGGGGAACCAACACCAGTGTCGACTTAGCCCATCTCCTTGAATAGAAAATAATCTGTGTTTATTGGAGAAAATGCGTAAGTAAAAATTCAGTGAGAGGAAATCACTTTCCGCGAGCGACACCTTTGTTATTTGTGAATATATCTTGAGAAAGAAGGATTCAAGAGATTTGATCACGATCTTTTGTCAAATCAAAATTATCAAATGGTTTTGATTATTGTTCTGTTAGATTAATCAGAAATCATTGATTGAGAATTAATGTATATCATCTCAAGACCATTATTCCATTATTAATATTATTATATTCATCACTGGAATGGCTGATTCCAGTGCAAAACGTCAAGAAACTTTTGTGTCGCTGGTAAAGTAGTTCTCTGAAAAAAATCGGTTGATGATTTCTCCTGACATGACAACGCACGGAGATAAGCATCTCGTTACGCAGTTCTTCATTGATATTATTTTTTGTCAGTCCAGCCGTAAGGCAGCGATTCCGTGAATCACTGCTTACAGCAGTTATGACAAAAAGTATTGTTCATCATAGGGCCTAAAAAAAATTTTTTTTTTCGCTCTAATGACGAAAAATACTATTAATTTATTCAATTATGAAAAAATGAATAATTACCCATAATGCATTTTTTTCCGTTGTAAGTGCACCGATGTCTTCATTTTTATCAATAATACTCTCACGATATTCAAGAAAAGAATAAAGTTCAACTGAAAAGAACGGCAAATCAATCCGATATAAAAACAGAGGAATTGGTCTGGAATAATTGGGAAATTGACTAATTACCAGGATGGACACCATGATGGGAATTCGAATGATTAAAAAAAAGTAGGGGTTATTATTGGTTGTCCAGCAGAGTGTGTCTTCCATCAGAACTCGAATTACAACCCACGCCCCAACTACAATTGCTGGTAATCCCCAACCGAGGATTATATACACAGTTATTGCAGAGGTGTCAGCGCAGAATGCGAGAAAAACGAGATTGTGTAGATAGAGTCCCTCCATGAAGATCCAGGCGTAATTAGCGACGATGAAGTACTGCCAAGCGCTTGTGATTACTTTGCAGACCCAAATCTGTTGGGAGTAAGAATCACCAAACTCTTTCATTTACTTTATTTAGAAGTTAATGCGTAGAACAGTTTTCCTAGAATGCAATGATTTCGTTGATGATTATTTTGACTGAGAAACGAAGGAGTTCAAGTCAAAAAGTTACATTTTTCGGGAGAAACTTTTCCCTAGACAGAAAAGATTCCTCAACTTTTTCTTGGGGTATCCCCGATCAGTAACACCATATCACAATTAAGAATTGAGATGAGTGATATAACGTAAGAAAAATTCATAGGGGAGACAGGGATGGCTATCAATCTTCCGATTCTTAAATATTAAAAGAATTTCCGACTTACATTGATCACGGTTTAAATGTACTAATCGAAATTTCCAATTGATGATGAATTAAATATTTACAAATATGAAACTAGAAAATTTCTATCAAGTAGATAATACTAAATTTCTTACCGACGGCGGTGGCTGTGTGGTTAAAGTGTGGGATTGGCATGCGGGAGACCCGGGTTCGATTCCCGGCTGGGGGGGCCAATCGTAAAGACCCGAAAGGGTATACGAGAAGAAAAAAATACTAAATTGCTTATAAGGGATTTCCGATTATCCAAATAATCGTCACTCTTCTTAATTTAATTACTGATTAATGAATAATTTGAAATTTGACTATTTAAGTTGATAATTACTTGAATAATTGAAATTTAAAAGTGATATTAACTAATTGACTACGTGATAATTTAATAGTAATTATTATTTATGGATATGGTTATCCCCGAGAGGAGAGCGACATAAAGTGGGATAGTCGGGTCAAACGGATAGCGAAGTAATATTGAGTAGGGAAAAGAGACAGAGGGTCAGAAAATAAAATCAATTCATCACCAGTCAATAAAAGGAGTAGAGACGACGTCAAAAAATAATTGCTTTGCAAATCCTCATTTTTGATAAATGTGTACCCAAAAAAAACATACTGATACAAATGGATGTCGATTTGATTCTAGTTGATTTTCGATCTATTTCAAGTCGAGTGACTCGGACTCCATTAATCCCAATGTCGGGCCTGATATACGCCGAAAAGTGGATTATTTTAAAAAGAAACGTGTCAAGCCGAAATCAGCTTGAATCAATCCGATAAATCGATTTTTCGGTTTGATTCAGTTTGATTTTCGGCGTGATTCAAATCGATTTTTCGGTTTGATTCAGGTCAATTTTTCGACTCCATTCAAGTTGATTTTTCGATGTAATTCATGTCAATTTTCAAGCCGATTTTTTTGGCTTGATCCAAGATGATTCTAGACAGCTATTCATGGGGGGGGGGGG
>NW_021680561.1:152026-161200 GCF_001412515.2 Diachasma alloeum
GGGGGGGGGGGGGGGGTATATATGGAAAGGGTTCATATATCCCAGGTAAAAATTGACTATAGAAACAGGGCTCATCAAGCCCTGGACCAAGGCTCGGAAATGCTCAATCAGGGCTGAGGCTCAGCCTTGGATCAATCCTCCTTCAGCCCTAAAATGATAATCTCGTTTCAGGCATAGTCCGCAAGGCTTGAACGAGGCTTAGTGCCAAGGCTTGATTGAAGCCTTGAATTACCAAATTTTAAAGGCTCAATCGAGCTTCGGCTAAATAAACTGGAGTATTGTTTACAGATATTTGTATAAACAGTTTCTAATTGCTTCATAACCCTTTTTATGAATGTAGAGTAACCTATGAAAGAGAGTGCGGTCGGACCGTAGATCATTGTTGCTAAGTGTTATTGGTGATTGTGATTGTCGGTTAATTAACAATGGATGGGAAAAAAATTATTATCATCATTAGTTTCTATTAATTATTCGTCCTGGATTATTACCACGCACCTAGAAATTGAAAAATGACAATGAAATCAAACATTTAAAAATTTGCTCCTGCTGGGGTTCGATCCGGAGTCCTTCTGATCCGTAGAGAAGCGCACTATCCACTGGGCTACCTGTGACTTCTTAGGATGATACATTTTTTTCGGGGATAAAAATTCAACTTGTGTTAGTGTTATTTTGTTATTTTGTTGATATCCTAATTAAACTTCCTAAACTTGAATAAATGATAGGTCCAATGGATTTATGAGTTCAGAATCGATTGATTAATTAATTATAGCTAAGGATAATAATATATAATTACGTAGCCTCGGGCACAAGGAGCTGCTCTAGACCTGGTCTGGGGTTAGCTTAGATAACTTGGCGGAAAATTATAGCTATGTTTGTAGATGATGATAATGTTTTCACCACCATTAGCTGATGAGTATTGATATGAAAATTGAGGAAATTAATCGAAAGTAACTTCCATTTTCGAGGCCTTGCTGAGCCCTGAATAAGCCTTGACATACTGAGCCTAAATACTGAAAGCCTGGACTAGGCCTGAATTGAGCCTCGCCAATGGCCCCTTTAATCATCCTCATTTGAAGCTCAAGTGAACGGTGAAACCATAGGCTCAGTTATTCAAGCCTATCCCAGGCCTGAATAACTGAGCCTCACCATCGCCAGCCTATGTAACTCTTACCTGGGATGTAGATTTTAGTGAATGAGGAAAGTTTTGTGTGTGTGCCTGGGGGGGGGGGGATGTCAAAGGATTGTTTTATCAACGGGTGGGGGTTCTAAATCGGGGGTCTCATGTATGGGAGAGTGGAGATTTCATATTAGGGGAAAGAGGTCTTATATATGGGGAATTATATAAGGATTGAAAATATGCAAGAATCAACGCTGAGGGTCACGAGAGCCAGGTATATATATAAATGGTCAAAAATGAACCTCGGAATCAAGGATTGAGAATAAGGATCGTTTCGAACATAAGGTCGAAAAGAAGGGTCACCAATAGAGTGAATAGAGGCTAGAAATAAGAGTCAAAAATAAAAATCAGAATCAAGATTTTAAAAATCAGGAGCGGAATAATGGTCACAAGGGTCAAGCTTACCCTCATTTCTCATCCTTATTTAATTTTGTCTGAAAATTAGTGACATGCCGCAGAAAATCAATGACGTGTTCTTGAAAAACCGTGACATGTTCCCTAAAATCAACACTTTTTTCACTGTGAAATAAAAAAAAGTGTAGGGCGATGGTTGTATCTTCTATCACATTGTCTTTGTGTTTGGTCTCGCCCTTCAGCCTCGGTCTTGTCCATATAAAAATAAGAAGTGGAGACCGAGAAGAAATGACTTCTCTTGGAATTATTACAAGAGAAAACGATACTATGCTTTTTGAGCCAGGCGATCCCAACCATTTCATCTTGTTCGTTCAGACCGAGACGATCTCTTTAATGTGAAGTCTCGTCTAAGTTTCCTATTTTATCTCGAACTTCCTTACACGGAGAAATGTTCAGTAAAAATTACGGAACTCATAATTCACTCGCCGATTACGGAATCGACTTGGAAAATTTAAGTGACGGTATCGGAATTTTTTACAGGAGATTCAGATAAAAATTACGGAATGCTCCGGAAAAATTCCGTGACAGTTCCGTAAAATTTCCTACAATCACATTTCGCTCCGGAATTATGGAAAAGATATGTAATTTTTTTTGAATATTTCTCTCCGTGTATAGAATTTTAATTGATACATTTGCATGTTGCTTATTTGTTCTAGACATTTGCTTTTGCTTTGTTTCTTCATTTCACGTAACTTTCAAAGGATTTTTCTCGAAGCTGCGATGATAATCCTTCACATAAATGTGCTCAAGATGATTCGTGTCAAAATTAGTCAACCTTG
This sequence comes from Diachasma alloeum, assembly GCF_001412515.2. Lineage (NCBI taxonomy): Eukaryota > Metazoa > Arthropoda > Insecta > Hymenoptera > Braconidae > Diachasma > Diachasma alloeum. The sequence goes on from NW_021680561.1 coordinate 154,397, forward strand.
CTATGATTCCACGTCATATTCTGATTCAAATGATTTAAGTATTTTTGTATTGAATTAGAGAAAGCTTACGTGTTTTTCTGTGATGAAAGTGCTTTTCCCGTCCACCAGGATGATGTTCCAAGTTGAACCAATGCCGTTTACGATGAGCCGGTCTTTGAGAAGCGCCATGAATGCTCTCATGATGAACGAGACGAACAAATGCATGTGAAGACGATTTCGATGATTCCGCAATTTTCTCAGGAGTAAAAATATTATCAGGGCGATTATTAATGTTGTCATTGATGAAGCATAACCGACCTTTGCTATTGTTTTTATTATTGGTACCCATTTCTGAAATCCATAGGAAATGATTCGATTTCTCATCAATTTTTGTACATTCAGCAAACCATACGAACATAATTTATTAGATTGCAAGGAATTTCTTTCAGTGGGACGTAATCACATAAATTATACCGGTATTTAGTTTACAGTTTAACCTGTCAGCACTCGCGCCATTTCACCGAGAACTTTTACTCGCGCCGAGAGAGAATCTCTGACGCATTGCGCGCACACTAGTTGGACAGAGAGTTTAGTTTTAGTGTTTAGTTGCCGGGTATCACCGAATGCTTCGCGGAAGCGCTCGATGCGAGCGAGCCACGCGATCGACTTTACTCGCACCGCGAGAGAATCTCACGCGCTCCACGTCCACCCGGGTAGGAGATGAGAAAAGGCCCAGGGTAGGCCCATGTTTGCCCGATGCTGGACAACATTGGGCCACCCTCGGCCAATCTTGCCCATTTCTCATCTCCTACCAGGGCATGCTCGATACAATATTTTTTATAATTTATTGAAACATTCTAGACGGTTTTTATTGACTCCGACGGAAAAAGGGATAGTTTCTTGAAGCAATCAAACAGTTGCTGTCCAAAATCTCAATTTTTTGACTATGTTCCCTATAGCCTGAAAATTTTTGCAAGGTAAAGTCATATAGCGCAAGTGCTGGCGGGTTAAGGCGATGAAAAAATGAATGTGATTTTCTTTCCCCCGTCCAGAAACTGGTCTAAGCATTCTCAACACTGACAGAATGATTCATTTATTCCAAACGAGATTCGTTAACTATTAACGAATGGTAGAATATGTAGTTGAATATGACCAAATGAATATTCATTAATATAATAGTTAACGAATGGTTCACTTGAATGGCGGAAGTCAAGTCAAACAAGGCTCCTCAAAAATACATTCGTTAACTATTAACGAATGAACATTTGGTGAGACCGAATAGACCCTAACCTCCAACCAAAATCCATTCGTTAACAATAACTAATCCGTTCTATCAGCGAAGGTGTAATCTAATGCCAGGTTCTTAACCAGGCTAAAACAGTGACACACACCTGACTGTTTTAGTCTGTGTCCATTATGATATATGACTGTTGTATTAATGCTACAAAAATGTGAGATTATTTAATTCAGCATTTCAGCGCTTTAATTGATTTTCTAGACTCCTGTATAGGCAGAGTACGATGGGGAATGAACCTGATGGACGGTCATCCCAGCTCTTCATACTAATCATAAACACTGACATATATTTTAGAAATCATTAATACTTAATATACCATTCTGCTACCTATTTGAATACCTAGTGTTTCCATGAGCAAATATCTTCTCAAACTTTCATAATAATATTCCTCGAAGGAGCACATCTCCGCAAACTAAGCTTATTCCTCCAATGTTATGTATGGGATTCAAACGAAGGATTTTTGGGGATAATTGAATCATTTATCCAGTGATAAGGAACTGCCCGTTTCAATATTCTGCGAATTTCACATCAATAAATTTATTACTGTGAAATAAAGCGTATTTTTCAGTGTTAATAATCCAAAAAATAAATAAAAATATCCATTTTAACCATATTATGAAGTGGTAAAAGAACATAAAATTCGTCTTCAGGGCTAGCATCTATGGAAACCAAAGTCAAACCATTTCTAGGTGATGTTTTTACATCATTCTTATTTTTATTAGTTATAAGATAATTTGGAACTTGATGACTTCCAGAATCAAATATGAGGTCATTTTGGTATGGACGCATTTTCTTACTCTTTCGGCAATGCCTTTTTTCTTCGATTTTAGCGGTTTGTACTTCTCATCTATTGCATATCATTATGATGTTCTCAATAATTATTGTTTCTATTATTGCGTGCGCCGAGGCACTTTTATGAGAGGCACACTGAGTTTTTGAAATTATCTTCAGAAGTTTGTCGCCACTGAGAGAAAAAATTCGTCATATGTAAACCATATTTTATTAACTTATATAGACCGTAGTTTCGGCAACCATTCAATGAATTATTGACATTTCCAGAAAAATCAAAAGTGGTCCACTCTTCCTATCTCTTCCTACCTGTGTGAGAGGGGCGAATTTTCACCTTGATCCAGTCGAATGGTATTCGTCCTGGAAAAGAGTTTCCATACTGATTTAGCTGATGTTAATGGGGCTTTTTAATTTTTTTTTATCGTTATTTTACATCACTTCGACCCGGTTAGGGTATACTGCGATGATGATCAAGACTTTAAATGGTTAGATCGCACCATTCTACCCGGCCAGGATTTGAACTCGGAACCTTTCGCATGTGAGGCAATGAATTTATCCACTGCGCCAAGCCACTGGGTAGGCTTTTTAATTATGAGCACAATTCGTTAGTAGTTACGCGGAGAAAATAATTTGGTGAATTTCACTAACTAGTTGTTGGAAAAATGAATTACCAACGAGTTGTTGAATTTCAACAACACTGATAGAATGATTCATTTATTCCAGAAACGAGATTAACTATTAACGAATGGTAGAGTTGAATATGACCAAATAAATATTCGTTAATAGTTAACGAATGGTTCACATGAACGGCGAAAGTCAAGTCAAACAAGGCTCCTCAAACGTACATTCGTTAATTATTAACGAATGAACATTTGGTGAGACCGAATAGACCCTAACCTCCAACCAAAATCCATTCGTTAACAATAACTAATCCGTTCTATCAGTGAACTAGTTGTTAAATTTCAATAACTCGTTGGTGAAATTTAACTACTAATTAATTCAAATTCAAAAAAGATTTTTCAATTACATTCAATCAATTTTCACTACCAAACTAGATGGTGAGGGCATATATATATTTGGAAATAATCCGGCAATCATTTATATCTTGACAATCGATCAATGTCTCCCCTAGAAGATATTTTCACAATAATCTATAATTCCTTGTTAAATTTGATCCATCAAATAAATCGACGAACGTTTATTGAAAATTTAACAAAAGGTTGTCGAAGGACATTCACAAATCTTTTTTTGAATTTGAATTAAATAGTTGTTAAATTTCACCAACTAGTTGCTGAAATTCAACAACTGGTTGGTAATTCATTTTCTCAACAACTAGTTGGTGAATTTCACCAAATAATTTTCTCCGTGTGACCAATGGTATTAACAGTTGCTAAGCCTTGTTAACAGCAACTAAATTATCCTCCCACCTTTGTTATCAGTGCAGGAACCAGTGATATATGATGACATGCGCGTATACAGAGCTGCGGGATACTCCTAGTTTTCAAACATATACCATCCAATCGAGTACTACCGGATAATTTTTCCTTTAATCAATATGATATCATCGAGAGGGATGGGAAATCTCCTACCAGGGATGGATTGTTTTATGAATATCTTTGTAGCGGATACCCGAGTGGAATTTCAAATCGGGATAGAATGAGAAACTGACCAGTAAAAACTGACTTTGATTTGTTTTGGATCAGAAATGTAACGCTTGCGTACTCGAGTGCTGTCGAGCAACTACGTGACCGATCCTATGAGCGGTATTACCGGTTCTGCTCGGCGTCAACAAAATTATTGATGATTGTTGACATGAGTGAAGTTTTGAGTTCGAATTGGTCCCTACCCTGTTAGATAATTTTACTATCAAAACGTTGTGAAACATCCTTTTTACTTCCAATTAATGTAGTAGTGAGGAATAGTATATTACGCAACAAGTGCGTAATGGGTTTTTTGGCTCGTGGGAAGTTGTGCAACGAGCTGAAGGCGAGTTTTACATCCCACGAGTCAAAAAACACCATTACGCACGAGTTTCGTATACTATTTTATGTCTCGCTTCGCTCGGTAGAATCGCGGATTCTGGGCCCTATGACATAAACACCATTTTTGGCGAACGTAGGGTTAATACACCGAGGTGAAGATGAAATTGGTAATCACATTCGTCAAGGAATGCATTGGAAGTAACTAATGATTTAGTCCTTCAGCTCGCCTTCAGCCATGTCTTATTGTTCCAGGAATGTGTTGAGGCAGAAACAATCGTTGTAATAAAAAGCAGTCTGTTGATCAAATTGTACACAGTTGCTTCTGTGTATTTCACCTGTATCTGAATTATTTTTCGGGGTGTCTGCGATTAAAGATGTCTATAGTCCACAAACCCGTATCATCGCCCACGACATCGTATGAAAAAATCGTATAGAAATATCCGAATATCATATACGAAAATCCTATAGAAAAGTTATACGCAATCCGTATAGAAAATTTCTATGCGATTTTTTCATACGTGACGCCACGTATGGCGTCGAACTGGCAAATCCCTCAAATAACGCTCAATATTTCGATGGATCATTGAAGAAAAAATACGCAACAGAAAATATTTCATTTTCAATCCGAAAACAAGGATAATCCGTTAACCGAGAATATGGCTGTGCATGGAGTGGGTATATTCGATTCCTAAATGGTGTATAATATATCCATTCTTCAAACATATGGATACATCTGAATCGGATGCATTATATCTAATTTGAGAGATATTCAAGATTGAAAGAAATGTTTATGTTTCATACTCGAGTCAATCATACCAGCTTCATGTATATTTTAAATTCAGGCATACTATTGAATGAAGAATAGTATATACGGATTTCAAGTATACCGGCCTTCTCCATTCTAAATCGCTCGTATTCCTGAATCCCAAATCAAATCTTCACACGAGGAAAAAATGCAAGAAAAATAACAGTGCCAGTAATTTGACGTGAAAAATTCCTGTACTTGACAACAAAATTTCCGGTGCTGGCACCTAAATTCAGTAGCGAAGTGGTAAACCGGGTTAAGTCGATTTTAACTATTGGCTAGTTTTTGATTTATATCTCGCAATCTAAAAGAAATTGAAAATTGTTTGCCGTGACCTTTTTTATATCCCTCAATTGACTTTACAAAAAAGGTCAAAAGAAAAATTTTGCTATCTCTTTTAGATTCCGAGATATTCATCAAAAACGGACCAAAAGTCAAAATCGACTTAACCCGGTTTACCGCTTCGCTACTGAATGGTTACGAGTCTGTCGAAATGAATCCATTTGACCGTGGTCTACAGTCATTTTTCTTGTATTTTTTTCCAGAAAAGTTGATGATGAAAAAAAGAATTGCCCATCGCAATTTACGTTTATTCCTTTAGTGATGTTCAAGCGAATTCGGTTGACATAATTAATTGAATCATTCATAATTTCAATTTGCACAGCGAAGGAAGAAGGAAAACAGATTCGGTTCTCTCAGCCCAAAAAAAAACAGAAAATACCCTAGTATTTCAGCGCCCGTGAGATGCACATCGAAATGGTATGATGACACCGACACGAAGCAAAGTAATAAAAGTAGTCGAAAAAATAAAATATAAATTACTCTTTAAAAAGTAATTGTGCATCATGATGTAAATTTCAGTAGAAATATAAAGATTGTTGTAAACTTGGTAGGGTGGTGAACATGCAGTATTTTCAAACCCTTAGGGTTATAACGTACCTCTCTGTGGCTCCAATTTCGGCCTCACATTTTCTACTTGACTGCTGAAAACTAACTCGATGCACGTTGCGTCCGTTTTAATGTAATTACCCCGTTTTTTCAATCTATTCATAGTTTACTCGGAAACCAGTTATTTTTGCCAACAAAATATTAAAAGGCAGCAGAATACACTAAAGGCCCTTCAAATATCTTATCAGAGATCACGCTTCGTTAAAATAGTTCAATAATTAATAATCCCCATGATTCACGTCAATTCAGCTGTTTGATCATTCCTTTATCACCGATCGCCACACAAAGACCAACATGGAACGACAAACTTCTGGTGAGCGTATTTCTTCCCATTTATTCACATTATCTTATCCTTTTGCTTCCGAATGGAAGCTTTGTAATCGCTCAAATTTCAGTTCAGTGTCTGTAAGTATGTACGTATGTGTGTATGTATGTATGTGGGTTTTTTTCTTCATTTTTTGTCTCTAAAGTTTCTTATAAGGGATTAATCGAACACCGAAAAAAAAGTCGGACTGAATCGGACCGAAAAATCGGTCTGAATCAAGTCGGATTCAATCATGCCGGGAATCGACTTGTTTCATGTCGAATTGACGGCATGAATCAAGTCGGACTCGGACAGATGCAAACCAGAATATCGGTCTGATTCAAGTCGATTTTTCGACTTGATTCAGACCGACTTCGGTTTGATTCAGGTCGATTTTTCGGTTTGATTCAAACCGATTTGTCAGTTTGATTCAAGCCAATTTTTCGGTTTGATTCAGACCGATTTTTCGGTTTGATTCAAATCGATTTTTCGGTTTAATTCAGACCGGATTTTCGGTTTGATGTAAACCGATTTGTCTCTAAATTCTCGATGTACATTGTCGATGAGGTCCCCTTGGGAAGCCTCATATATAGGGGGGGCTACATCAAGAATGCAGTATTAGAGCATTAATCGAACACCGAAAAAAAAGTCGGACTGAATCGGACCGAAAAATCGGTCTGAATCAAGTCGGATTCAATCA
>NW_021680561.1:165416-168354 GCF_001412515.2 Diachasma alloeum
CCCCCCCCCCCCGAGCAGTGTACGAGCTGAGTTGACTACGGGAAGGGGCGGGGGGGTGTAGTGAATTCTTGATGTATAGTCTAAATATGTATTTAATTTGAAAATTTTCTAAAATTAACAAAAATTCACACCGAGAAAAAAAGTGGATTAGCTTTAGAAACTAGTTTCTAGATTTTAGAAACTCCTGTTCTTAAACTTTATTCTTCCCCCTCTACTGGGTTCCCACTTTGTCGTAGTGAGGGGGCTCGGTCGCGGGCGGTGGAGGTCTTAAGGACTACCGCTGCCCGCGGTCGCTAAGAGGAGTCCACCCAATCCATGTGTGTGAGCGGCGTAAGCCATGGCCTCGGCCATACCGTGCCTAAGGATGCGTGGCACAGGGGGAGCTGTGTCGCTAACGGTGCCTCTCAGAAACCTGGGCGACCTCTGAGAGTAGTCTTGGGTGTAACCCACCCGAGACAAGCCAAGCCCTGGGCAATCGCGGCAATGCACCAGGTGAAAACGCTTAACCGCGGTAGTCGTGGGACTAAAATGGAAACCAATTTAAAAAATCTTAATATTGAAAAAGCAACTTCGGGTGGGGCCAGCGATGGCGAACACACGAAGTCTGACAAGGCTGACCAGTCTGGTACCGATGTGAATCGGGTCAGACTGAGTGGAGCCGAGAGAAGACGTCGCAAGAGAGCGAAGCTGCATCAAACCTCGGGGGCGATTGCAACCTTGACGGATGCAGCAGCGAAGGTCGATGAGGGAAGGGGGGAGGGGGCTACGAGGAAGGCAATAAAACGCCTTCCATCAGAGCGTACTACGCCAAGCCCCTCAGTCAGACCGAAAGAAAAGAGAATGAGAACGCAGGATCAGGGCACATATGCTCAGAACACTACGAGCTCATTCAAGTTTGCAGTTATGCCGGAGTCATATCCGGATCAGAAACTGGGCACTGAAGAGGTAACGGAGGTGAAGAAACTCCTGAAGAGGGCCATTCTGGCGTTACCTGACGGGGTGAAAGCACCCACCTTCAACGGTGTCTGGGAAAGAGAAGGTGTGGCAATGGTGTGCTGCACTGATGAGGAAACGGGAAATTGGCTGAAAAGCCTTTTCCCCGAAAACAAAATAGCTGGACTTACTGTACGTGTGGTCGCAGCCTCGGAGCTTCCCAAGAAGCACAGGGTTGTACTACACGTGGAAGACCCAGATCTAACCGCTCAAGAAGCACTGTGCTTCCTTGAGAAACAAAATGCAGGACTGCAGGCCAGAGAGTGGGTTGTCGCTCGGGGCAGTGAGAGTAGGGACGCGAAAAGTGTCCACTTCGTTGCGCTGATAGACGACCGATCACTCTCTGTTCTGAAAGCCTGCAACTTCAGACTGCACTGCGGGATTCAAAAAGCTACTGTCAAGCTGCTTGCGAAAGACCGTGGTGAAAGTCAGAAGAAGGGTACATAGAGGTACCAGGAAAGTAGTCATCATTATGGCTGCAACCCGGGTGCACATTGTACAGATAAATTTGCACCACAGCAAAGCAGCCTCGGCTACTCTAGTCAGGCTGTTAGCTGGGATGCAGACTGTCATAGCAATGATCCAGGAACCATGGATAGTGGACAATGCTATTAAGGGCCTCAGTGGTTGTGGCAGAATCTATCACGCAAACACTCAGGAGAAAATTAGATCTTGCATTGTTATTAAAGGACTAGACTCTTTCTTCTGTTCACAGGCTAGTGAGGGAGACCTGGCTGTGGCACAAGTGGATCTGGGCCTGGGACAAGGCGAGGAAATGAGCCTGGTTGTAGGGTCAGTTTACATGCCCTATGACTCGGCTGAACCACCTCCTTCGAAAAAAGTAAAGGACCTATGCAACCATGTGAAGGAAAGGGGACTTGAACTCCTGCTAGGTTGTGATGCCAACTCGCACCATGTAGCATGGGGGAGCACCGGCATTAACGGCAGGGGGGAAAGCCTCCAGGAATTCATAATGGGGGCCGGTCTAAACATCCTTAACAGTGCCGGGAATCGACTTGTTTCATGTCGAATTGACGGCATGAATCAAGTCGGACTCGGACAGATGCAAACCAGAATATCGGTCTGATTCAAGTCGATTTTTCGACTTGATTCAGACCGACTTCGGTTTGATTCAGGTCGATTTTTCGGTTTGATTCAAACCGATTTGTCAGTTTGATTCAAGCCAATTTTTCGGTTTGATTCAGACCGATTTTTCGGTTTGATTCAAATCGATTTTTCGGTTTAATTCAGACCGGATTTTCGGTTTGATGTAAACCGATTTGTCTCTAAATTCTCGATGTACATTGTCGATGAGGTCCCCTTGGGAAGCCTCATATATAGGGGGGGCTACATCAAGAATGCAGTATTAGAGCCCCCCCCCCCCCGAGCAGTGTACGAGCTGAGTTGACTACGGGAAGGGGCGGGGGGGTGTAGTGAATTCTTGATGTATAGTCTAAATATGTATTTAATTTGAAAATTTTCTAAAATTAACAAAAATTCACACCGAGAAAAAAAGTGGATTAGCTTTAGAAACTAGTTTCTAGATTTTAGAAACTCCTGTTCTTAAACTTTATTCTTCCCCCTCTACTGGGTTCCCACTTTGTCGTAGTGAGGGGGCTCGGTCGCGGGCGGTGGAGGTCTTAAGGACTACCGCTGCCCGCGGTCGCTAAGAGGAGTCCACCCAATCCATGTGTGTGAGCGGCGTAAGCCATGGCCTCGGCCATACCGTGCCTAAGGATGCGTGGCACAGGGGGAGCTGTGTCGCTAACGGTGCCTCTCAGAAACCTGGGCGACCTCTGAGAGTAGTCTTGGGTGTAACCCACCCGAGACAAGCCAAGCCCTGGGCAATCGCGGCAATGCACCAGGTGAAAACGCTTAACCGCGGTACTCGTGGGACTAAAATGGAAACCAATTTAAAAAATCTTAATATTGAAAAAGCAACTTC
>NW_021680561.1:169313-231597 GCF_001412515.2 Diachasma alloeum
GGGTCATACAGCTCTCAGAGCTCATCTGTTCAAGATGAAACTTGCAGAACAAGAAGACTGCAGACTGTGCGGAGGCGATAAGGAGGGCGTCATCCACATTTTATGTGAATGCCCCCTATTAGCACTCCGTCGCTATAAAATCTGGGGCCAGGCTTTCCTGAAACCAGAGGACTTACAACAAGCGGCTGTCACCAGCCTTATTAGCCTAGTGAGAAACACAGGGCTGGGGCTGTGTGACTGACCGAAACTAAGGCGGAAGTTACAAAAGATCGTATGATTTAGGTGACTCTGGGCGCTTTAAGTGACCAGCCGCACTTTTTTTATTCTTCTAAACTTTATTCTTGGTGGGATAATAAAAATTAACCAATTCCGGGATTGTTTTCAAGAACTAATATTTTCTAAAACCAATGCTGAATTTTTCTTAATTTTAGAAAATTTTCAGATTGAACTAAAGAATTGCGGCTGAGGTATTTAAAGAGCATAAGTGCCTCATACATTGGGAGGGGTGCCCAAATATCGGGAATTTCAGATCTGTGGAGAGGGGATTTTGCAAAGAGGGGGAGGGAGAAGGGTTGTGAATTGAAAATTTACAACTAAAAAAATTGAGTCGGTGAATTTTTCAAAAATATGTCCGAAACTAAGGGAGATAGCGAATTTTTACGAAAATTTTGGGGGAAGGAGGGGGGGGGGGGCATTGAGAATTCACTACCAAAAAAATTGAGTTGGCGAGTTGTTCAAAAATATCTCCGAAACTAAGGGAGATAGCGAATTTTTACTGAAAAAAGGGGCGGGTGCTCAATTTTTTTTTTCATTCTGTCCAAGTTACAAATTTTAAAATTTTTAAAAATTTTAAAAATATGCAAAATCCATTTAAATTTTTGAAATTTTCCAACTTGGACAAAATGGGAAAAAAATGAGAAGCCCGCCCCCCACCTTTTCATTAAAAATTCACTATCTCCCTTAGTTTCGAAGATATTTTTGAAAAACCCCAACGATAACCCGCCCTTTCATAAAACATATGCCCCCCCGGATATCGCCGCCCCCTCTTTGCAAAATTTCCCCTCAAAAATTGAAAAAAATTTCTAGATTTTAGAAAATATTTTTCGAAAATTAAGTATATTTTAATTTAAAATTAATCTCAATTTAGAAAAAAGTCTCTAGATTTTAGAAACCTGAAGGTTAGAAACCACCGTTTCTAAAATTTAGAAACTTTTTTTTTAAAGCTAATCCACTTTTTTTCTCCGTGTGAATCAAACCGAAAAATCGGCTTGAATCAAACCGAAAAATCGGTCTGAATCAGACTGGAAAATCGATTTTTCGGCTTGATTCGAACCGATGTCGGCTGGACCCGTTTCTACTTAAAACAAACCACTTTTCAACTTATGTCAGACCCGAAATTCGGATTGGCCTAGTTCGAGTCACTAGTCTGGATCAAGCTGAAAATTGGTTAGAATTAAACCGACGTCGACTTGAATCAGTACTTTTTTTGGGTGAATTTCAGCAATTTTTTTATGAACTAGGGGGCTACGCCCCCTACGCCTACTAGGGGGCTACTCGCTCCTCTCACCAACCCCCATATGACCCACATATGATACCCATAATCCTTATTTTGACACTTGTGACCCTTAACTGGCTCTCGTAACCCTCGTTATAACCATCGTAACCTTTATTTTGGCCCTTCATTTCTGACCCTTAATTTTAGAGTCTTAATTTCGAGTACCAAATTTTCATCACCAGAAGTCGATTTGGATTTTTATAATATATAGAGATATAGATTTTGATAAGCTCTATTCACAGAAACCAATAAAAATTTCATTTTCCATACAGATTCGAGAAAAATGATAGTTTTCCAAAAATCGTTTTTTCAACGATCGCTCAAAAAATTGTCATTAAAATGGAATTATTTCAGAGCTAAAAAAATTGATAACAATACCCTCTTAATTCTATCAGAATATGATGGGGTTCGCACAATCGGTTGTTGAGTTGAAGCACATTGTTCATGCGATTTGAAAGAGAAAATCGATTTTTTCATCATTCAAATCGTGGATTGTAAAATATATTTCAATGCCTTCTTAATCAAGTTGAAAAATTTCGAGAACAGCATCGTTGTTTATGAAGCTACACAATGGTCCGGACTAACTTCTGGCAGAACGTGGGTTAAACTCTGGCGAAATGCTGAATAAACACCGATTAAATTTTGGCTAAACGCTGATTAAATCTTGATTGAACCCTGGTTAAACCCAGACTGAAAACGAATTCGATAATTATTTGATAGAACGAAATAATACGCAAAATTTCGATGATATTTTAGTTGATGACAGTATTATAACATGGAAAAATACACAATAAGAGTGGTGAAATAAAAATTCCAAAACAGATAACTCATTCAGAAACAAACTTCTAATTTGTTAGCAATAATTACTATAGTCATTTATAAAAAAAATTCCATTGTTCACTTGTTTTTATCTATTCAGAGTTTATTTGGAAAAGAGTTACTTTTGCGGATAAAATATTAAAGAGCAGCAAAATGCATTAAAGGTCTTTCGATTATCTTGTGACGACACGGGTCGTCAACCCGTAATTTATTTTTTGTTTGTAAAATTTGTTTATTTTCATTTTTTAATGAAGAATGAGACCTTCCACGCCAAGATTGTTAAAAATTAGCCTCTAGGAGACTTCTCTCATCCATGAGAATCGGGAAAGGAAATACTCCAAATCTTTTCCAATTCGAATACCATTTGCGATCTCCGACGGTCATAACTCCGCAACAACGGGTTGAGTCGAGAAATGGAGGTCCTGAGAAAAATCTCTTGGGACCAAACAACATCCAGACCATCCCGTTCAAGCCATTGGAAAGGAGGATTAGACGATGGCGTCCCTCTACAAAGCCCGCGCTTTTGAAATGGGTGCAGAAGATGTCTTCAACCGAGGATCCATTGCCATCAACCACCGAGCAATTATGGTCCAGGGTACCCTGACGCGAGGAACAACCGGAGGGGGAAGCTCCCCGTCGTCTGCCGAGCAAAACCTACAGGAACTCAGCGAGGGATACTCGAATGTGAATAATATTCCAACGTTGGGGATAATTCACGACATTTAATCTAAAATAATTTTAAAATATCGAAAATATTGATTTATATCCATTTAGGAGTTTTTGAGAAATAATTTTCATGTAAATTAGTGCGTAGAATATTCTAGCGTTTAATACTTCTGTTAGAACTTCGATATCCAATCAAATTCCGTGTCTTATGAATTTGGGGGGAGGTTCCTCCCCCAAAACAAGATGAAGCAGGCATATCGGTTGAACCGGCCCAAGCTTGAGGAGAGTCGTCTCCTAGCCAGCGCGAGATGTAGTCGCAAAATAGTACTGTCCACCAGATTGGCATTTATTTTGTTTATTTTGAGTTAAATTTATTATTTTTTATTATAAAGGTTGCTGTCTATCCTGGAGCAGGTGATTTCTCATAAATCGACAGGTGGGCAGAGCCGAATTGTTATTAACTTTGAGTAAAATTGTAAAATTGTAGCCTTTGTCTTGGCTATTCTTGAGAAAGCGTCCAAGATGGCGTCTTTTCTAATTTTTCATTATATTTTCTTGAGTTGAGGCAGTTGTGATCAACTTCTCTTGTATTTTTTCGATTTTTGATGATTACTTTTGGTAAATTTGAGGATAATATTGAAGTTCATTAGTTCTGATTATTTTTTGTGTGAAATTAAAATGTGATAAATTGAATTGTATTTCGAGGTGACGTATCGACCCTCAACTGAATATCGATTCATATTATGGATATTTTGTCATAATTTTGAGAATAATGAGGAATTATAACCCTTATTCACCTTTCTTGTAAATTGCATAATTTTTCTTTGTGTGAAATTATATTTGATTATTCTTGTTAAATTGTGTGTTCTCATTGTGTGAATGGGGAAGGTAAAATTGCAGGCTGGCAGTATCGTCCTCCCTCCCCCTTATAACAAGTAGAGTCTACTTTGATACCTGAGCTACCAGCCATTGTAATTCTGTTAAAATTGTTGAAAATTCTAAATCGAGAGGAGTTGATGCACTCTTGAAAAATAATCCATCGACTGGCGTCCAACACACTAAAATTTCAATTAAAAATAATTCTATTCTGTATCCTACATTTTTCCCCGAACGTCACAATCTTATCAGACATCACGCTTCGTTAAGGTAGTTCAATAATTAACAATCACGATGACTCACGTCAATTCAGTTGTTTGATCATTACTTTATCACCGATCGCCACACAAAAACCGATGAGGAACGATAGACCCCTGGTAAACATATTTCTCCCCATTTATTCATATTATCTTGTCTTGCTTAGGGGATGAAGTAACCTTGTTTCAGACTTCTACCCCTCAATATTACAGAACAAAAATAATTCTAGTGATAAAATATCTGGATAAATAATATTATTAAATTGGAAAACTGAAAACAAATTATTGTTCAAGAGCTTGTTGAAATGTATACCACCCACATATCACGCTAGGTGGAGGACGATGGAGATATTGTGCGGTCATTTTATATTCATTAAATTATGGAGTTGACGAATATACACCAGGAATCATGACGGAGCCCACTGTGATATTTGGGGGGTATGATATTTAGGTCTATGATGAATTATCCGGATAATATTAGGGGGTGAGAGTGAAGGCCAGAAAATCAAATATTTAGAGGTTTAATACGTTATGGGGTGATATACAACCAGAACGAATGTTTTAGCCTCACTCACAGATAAGATAAAACATCTTTTAGGGAAACAACCGTGAAATTATCCCTACATTCCAGTTATTTTGTCCCCTAGGCGGAAAAGCCTCAAATACATCCAGACAAATGACCCATTTGCATTGAATAACCGATTTATTTTATCTGAATGAAAAATTACTAGATATTAATAAATTCGTTCTCTTCACCGTCTATACCATGATTCCATTTTTAATTAGTAAATTCTTTGATTGCATTAAGAAAACTATTCATCTAAAGTGAATAAAAGCGCAAATGTAACCCGATTGTCGGTTTAGATAATAACTTCATTACGAGCTATTTGAATAAATTTTTTTATTTGATTCAAATAAAATTTATTTAATTCGAATCATTTTTCCGTACTGACCTTCACTTTTCCTCGTCCGCCCATGCAGGGCTTGCCGATATATGCAACACGGCCGAACATCGGTCCAATATTCGCTCACCGAGCATCGGGGCCCCGATAAAAGGCCGAACATCGGTCTAATATACGCTCGCCGAGCATCGGGGCCCCGATAAAAGGCCGGCCATCGGTCCAATATCCGCTCGCCGAACATCGGAACCTCAATAAAAGGCCAAACATCGGCCCAATATCTGCTCGCCGAATATCGGGACCCCGATGAAAGGCTGCTCCACGGCCGATATGATCGGAACCGACTTAATATTTATAGGCTATTTTTCGAATAAATGGATGGATAGCATGCATCCATTCTCTTTCCTAATATACAGAATATAGATATTGATACCCCGAATGAAAGCCTAAATATTTTAAGAATAGTCAATTAATTATTATAATTAACTCTTCTCATCGAACTTTCGATTTCATTAACTAATTGTTGATAATCGTATTTAAAAAACACACCATGTGGTATTTATATATCCGAAAAAAATCTATCTTCATAAGAAATTTCAGATGGCTCAATGGACAGCGCGCTTGACTGCAAATCAGAAGGACCTGCGATCGAATCCCACCTGGGGCAATTTTCCATTTCTTTAAATTCAATTTTATTCTTTTTTGGTTTACTGGAACGGATAAGAAGGGTTATAAAACGATTATAAACTATTGGAACTAATATGTATGAACGAATTTAACGTATTGTTTCACCGATGGTTGGCTGATAATCGACGCCAATGTTGGCCGTACATCGGTGTCTATGATGGCCCGAGGTAACGTCCCAAAGTTCGGCCGAAGATCGCAACCGATTATCGGCGAACTCGGCGCCGAGTTTGGCCCGATGTTCGGCCATTTTGTATTGCCCTACATGGGCCGAGATTGGTATTAGCCCTTTCCCAAACTCGTAAAAGTGAAAATCACTGCGGAAAAATATCTTTCACGACTAGTGCCATGGGGTTTTTTTACTCGCGTGATTGGTCAGTCTTTGTCTTTGGCTCGGAATATTCTAATCGGAGATTACTTTGTGCTTATTAATTTTTTCTGTGATGCATTCACGATTTGAAAGTAAAAAGCCGAAAGAGACCTTTGTAGGTCCAAATATCTGTCCTTTTTTTCTACATCATTTATGATAATTTTACCTATCAAAATTTGTGGGAGTTCACTTTCCATAATGGCCAAAATTAATTTGATATTTCTTTTATATATTTACAATAATATTTGAGAGAACATTCGTGTGGGTTGAAATTCTGAGAAGAGCGAGCCATGGTGTGTATGCGGTTGGTTTTTAATACTAAACACCATTGGAGTCATAGAGACTTTCATAGTTCCATATGTTAGCAAACCCTGAAACCTTTAAGATCTTTGTTTCTAGAGTTAGTTCCTTCGAGGAGTTTGAAGTGTGTGCATGTCTCTCCCAAGCTTAAAATTTAAATAAGGAGTAAAAGTATTCACTTATCCGGACATATTTCTTATTTAAATTACCCGCTTGCAATAAAATTACAAAAAATGATTCCTTTTACCACCTCATCGATAAACGATTTATACGGAGTATAGAAATTACTTACAATTAGAACAGTAGAGTTGTGCGTCTTCGCAAACTCGGAATGGGTGATCTCGATATTTTCAACGGCTGTGACAAAATAGCCAGGGGGTGGTGTGCAGAGGGTATAATTGCTCCAAGTGACTCCAAGCGAATTACTGTACCAGTTACCCCCAGGGAGACATTGTTTCGTTGATGTGCCATTGTTGGGATTCTCATACCCGAGAACAGCTTGTGGAGGGCACGACAGTACAGCAGTAGCATTAGCAACCGTACTCGGCCAGCAGAGAAGTCCATCAAAAGACGGCGGGCATTGATCCGTCACATTATTCACGATGTCTAGGAGTAATATAACTAATGTAAACGGGAGCGGTTGTGTCCCCGTGATTATACTGCCATCGATCACGGTGAGGATAAAGAGATGAGCGTCCATTTATCCATCGTGATTGGCAAAAATGATAGGGGATTTTTACACTGCACATTTTTGAGGAAAAATGAAAAAGGAAAAATTGATGGATTCAACAACAAAAGGGGGAATACACGCATCGCTGTGTTTGTGGGATGCTTCCATTCCAAGCTGTTACGAGTTTACCCGCACAATCAATGATATTTTTAGTTTCATTTTTTTTCATTGAACCCCTGGGGCTTTTTATTGTGATATCTCATGTCGTGGAAGTTTCTACTCACATTCATTTGTCAGCAATTCGCAATTTTTTTCTTGCTCGTGCTGAAACCTCTCCACGTCACCATTTGTCATCCTGGAAGTGGAATCAAGGATTTATTTAGGTAAAAATGTAATTTGTTTGTAAAGTGGTAAGAAACAGGAGAATTTCTATCAAACATCGTGCATACAAGTTGGTTACAAAATATCTCTGCTACGGGAGAGTATAGCGACAAATGTCAGGGAACTTTTTCGTTGGTAATTTCCTGAACTGTCTCTCTATAATAAANGGGGGGGGGGGGGGGGATGTCCAGCGATTCCACCAAATCCGTATATAAAATACTTTCGAAGTTCAGATTTTTTTAAAATCTGAAAATCGATGCCATTTAGGAGGCACTCTCAGCTACAACTTTTAAAAATATTCCCCCCAATATCCTCATATATGTATATATATATATATTTTTTTTTTTTCAAAAATTTCTACTTCCCGGTAAGAACCAACCCAAACTTTTTCTTGGCGCTGTTTTTGTACAAAAACAATTGTTTTTGTTTTTTTTAGAGAGATTTCATAATTTTTTTCTAAATAAGCAAGGAATCGTTTTGATATCCTATAAATTTTGTTATTTCCAATTCAATTCGGCTCATTCATTTTTCACACGATAGATCATCTTTCCAATTAACAATCGAAGCAAAACAAATAATTGTACTTCACAGTCATTATTTACTGATTCCAATTCAATTACTGATTCAATTACTGATTCCAGATTTTCCGACTCAATTTGCTTCTTCCAGAATTTATTTAAGCACGGAACTCAATTGAAAAATTTCTGTGGAATTTATCGTTCATGCACCAAATTCAATTTGTAAATTCTCAGGCTCCTTCCTTGGTGTGTGTGGCTGTATTGTAGTGCTACCAAGTCCCTAACAAAAAAATGATAGGAGATAATGTGAAATACGACAATGTGCATGTGATCCCGTTGCTATGCGCGGAATTTTTTAAATATTGATTGGAATAAAAAAATAGTTACATCAATGAGAAGCTAGTGGTCGATTTATATCATGTAACTAAGATTTTTTTTCATGTACCTTGTCACATTTCTATTTTATTCAATGTATATGTGTCGGAGGTAGTGGAGGGGGTAGTTGCCTCGTGGATAGATACACGGCAGCGTACGGACAGTTTTGCATAGAGTGAAAACTTTTTCTTGGCTGATACGCTGCCGCGTACCTCGATATATATGTAATAGAAAAAATGCTCATTACTTTTGGGACTTCTTCTCTTGAGTTGAAGGCAATTAAAGCGATGAATTTGTATTGGGTGTGTGTTCAAATTTTTTTGTTCAAATAAAACACATTTGCTTGTTTGGAAAATTAAAGGAAAGTTTATTGAAAGTATGCTCCATCTGCAGCTACAACCTTCGCCCATCTTTCAAGTAATTTACGTATTCTTTGCCTGAAGAAATCCTGGTCTTTTGAGCTGATCCAATTATCAAGCCAAATTTTGATACTTTCGTATGAAGTGAACCGTTCTCCCGTAAGATCTGACTGCAGTGTTCGGAATAAGTGGTAATCCGAAGGAGCTATGTCTGGCGAATATGGCGGGTGGAGTAGCACTTCCCAGTCCTATCTAAATATCTTTTCACAACTTGGGCGGTATGGGGTTTGGCATTGTCATGGTGAAGAATTAATTTAATGTGCCTATTCGCTTCAAATGCATTAGTTGTCGGTAAACTTCTCCATTAATAGTTTGAGAGGGTTGGAACAACTCATAATATACAACACCTCTCTGATCTCACCAAATGCAGAGCATAACCTTGGCACTGTGAATATTTCTTTTTGGCTGGGATGGGCCGGGTTCACCTGGCTTCACATAAGCTTTTTGGCGTTTAGGATTTTCATAATATATCTATTTTTCATCTCCTGTGACTATTCGATGCAAAAATCCTTTTCTTTGCTGTCTTTGAAGTAGTATTTCACAAATTGTTTTTCGACGTTCCATGTCTCTTTCTTTTAATTCATATGGAACCCAGTTACCAATAACTTTTTGAACCATTCCCATTGCTTTTAAACGCTTTGCAACAGTTGATTGTTCAACATTTAATGCTGCAGCCAATTCTGATTGAGTTTGGCCAGAATCCTCTGCCAATAATGCCTCCAATTCAGCATCTTCTAATTTTTTTGGTGGTTTTCCATGTTCTCTGTCCTCAGTGCCAAAATCATTATTTTGAAATCGTCAAAACCATTCCTTGCAAGTTGTATTAGATGGAGCATGCTCACCGTAAATCTCCACAAGTAAACGATGAGTTTCCGCTACACTTTTCTTTGCAATATAATAGTGTAATAACACTTCCCACAAATGATGTTTACTTGGAACGAAAACCGCCATTGTCACGGAGGTAAAAACACTTGTTGCTTATATTTCAACCAAATGTCACGTAGTGCGTTTGACAGCTGACATAAAGTACTATCGAATACAAGTGTTGCCATTTATTAGTGCACGTAAGCAATACTAAAAACGACATCTGTTGGGAAAGGGCGGAGTCATATTCACACCTAATATTTTCATTTTCGAATGTAAAAAAAATATCTCTGTCAATGCGAACTTAATTTCACGGAGGGGATATTCTACAATGGAGTTCGGTGAAGGAAGTTGTGGAAAAAAACATTCACGGTCACGCTGACTTGGNGGGGGGGGGGGGGCGGAGGGAGCGAGCGGAGGGGGCCAAGCCCCCCGCGGATAGACGTGCGGAGCGCGCAGGGGGCTGAGCCCCATAGTACAAAATATCTTTTGATTTTTCATCCTAAAAACAATCGTTTCCAAGATAAATACAATTTTATCTTTGTAATGAATTGCTCAAAGATGGTAATTGCAAAAATTTTATACTAATCATTACGCAAAGATTTCTGACAAAATATAGGAAAAAAACTTGTTCTGTAGTTGCCAAAAAAAGGGTTTCTTGACAGCTACTCGTAATAATTAGTCGAACAAAGTGAAGAAAAATTGAAAAACACGTAATCAGTTGAATAATTTATCTTTTGATTGTAAAATTGAAAAAAAAAATTAAATTCCTGGACTCTCTTTCCATCGTGAGTAGCTTCCGCATTTAACAATGAAATAGTGAAACTTCTTCGTTGAAAAATCTCGGCTAGTTGGGTAAATATCTTCAGAATGTGGGATTCTACAGAATAAACCTCGCGGAACATTTTTTGCAGCCAAAAAAATTTCCAACGAAGACAATTGAGACAATTTGATAAATAAATACATGCACTGTTAAAAAAGTTTGTTAAATTACTACACTTTTGCTGCATCAATGTGTAGTAAAATTACAAATTCGTTAGTAGAATTGGTATTTACTACATTTTTGCATGAATATTGGGACCAAATATTCGGGATTTCACTGTAATATTCTCATGTGTGAATTCATTTGTATTAGAATTTTCCCACATAATTACTGGAAATATTGCGTCAAATTTCGCATCAAATGCGAGAAAAATTGGGACCCGAATTTTCGAGTAGCCGGTAGAATGAAATACTGTGCAAGCAGTAATTCTTCTGAGACTATTTCTCCGTGTACAAAATATTTTAATTATCTAGTTATGCAGGAAATAAATAACTTTGCAGAAAAATATCGAGAGCTTCTGGTCGCTCCAGAAATTCACAGAGAACAACTCCTGTCAAATTCGCAAAATAATCTTACAATCTGCTGAATAATTACCGAATTCTTTCGTATGCTAATAAAATGTAGAATAATAAGTGGCGAGCAGACTCGATGCTTTCTGCCGATCACAAGAATTCACTTTCAAGTTGACACATGACCTCTTCCGATAGACATGTTTGGAAATTATACTTTCAATGACACAAGACACTACACATATTCGCCCATAGTATTTGAAAGGGACCTTTGTTTGCGATTCTTTTTCCACTGATTTTAAACTTCAGTGGTCGGACAAAAATAGCCGGAAATAAATGGGGATAAACTGATACAATCATTCAATTTCAGACGTTGAATAACATTTTAACGTTTGAAAACAACGGAAACTTATTTATAAATGTTTGATTGAGAGAAGAAACGAACCTGCTACTGCGCGTCTCACGCACTGTTAAGTGCGTTCGCGAAACGTCTGTTACAGCTGCCAGTTGAATCTGTAGTGTATAGACCCACACTTTGCTTTCCCGCGCTAGACAATTCGCGCAAGCGTCGAACGATCCACGTCCCTTGAAAAAAAAATTTATTCCCAATTTCCCATTTTTTTTTTCAATTACCGAAAATTGATTAAAAAATTGAATGACAGCAATCTCATCAGTGTTATATATTACATCATCTAATAATGAAGTGATGAAAGCCTGATGCATCTATTTCTGTTTTGAATGTGTCTGTTGTTCCTGGCAGGGTAAAAAAGTCGATCCATCAAATCGCTAATATCAAAATGGTTCAGGAGTGTAAATATTAATTCAGTAAGATTGAAGTGCCCATACAATATGCATCGTTGATACAAACTGGGAGTACACAGTGTCTTCGTCATTCGATTTCTCAATGTCTGAGAATGATATCATGGATAAAAAAAAATGCGGAGAAGGGTGGGTGCAACATTTTGTGTTTGGTAATTTGAATTTATCTCGGTACCAAGAGATTCGATAGGCAAATACTGGGACAGTTTTGCTCATAACTGGAGAAATTTTCAACAGAAAAGCTAGGGTGATCCGACTCATTTCGTATTCAACAAAATGTGACAATCCGTCATGCTTCGAGACAAGAATAAGACCACCTGCTGATTATTTTGCAATTTTTTGTTGTATGAATGTTACTAAAAAATTTCTGCATTTTTTCCAAAACTGCGGGTTTTTTAAATTGCAAATTAATCTGTGTGAAATGTTCAATGAATTGCATAACTGTGGTAAATAGTAAAAAATACTGAGTCAATATTTTTAAGGAAACATTTTGTATTAAAATTCAATTTATATCGCAATTTGTTTATGTTCACATTATTATCAACAGATATAACATTGCCAAATACTGTTCATAATTTAAGTCTCTATATCCCAATGCAAACTATCAATAACACATTCGATTAAATTTACGTATTTTTGTATAAACATTTTCTGTAATTACTCTCTTTTCCCTAATGTGGCAGAATTTCACTAATATTTCTCCTTCATCAGTTATTGGACGATATTATCGCTGAAAAAAATTCAAAAATGAACAGGAATTACGAATAAATTTTATCATTTGAATGAGTGCAGAGATCATAAGTATAGGATGTCAATTAATTTTTTTTCTTTAAATAAATTATATGCATTGACATTCACTAACCAAAAATCTAGGCCACAATATTTTAGTCGATTTTCATAAATTCCATTCCTGCCGTTAATTTTATTTAATTTCTATTCTTTTTCTTCTCACCATCAATACCGTAGAACAGATATCATTGTCACGAATCCCTGCGTGATTTTTTCATAACAAAATGACTGGAATTACAGATCAAATACATTGTACTATTCGATAAAATAAAAAATATAAGAGAAAAAATTTTCTGAATTATAAATTCTTGTTAATTGGGTTAATTAATGTAATGGTGTCATTTAAGTAATCTCTAAATAATTAATTAAGTAATCCATAGGATAAAATTTGTAGTGTAGGGGTAAAACGGTTCAAGTCGCCATAATATTTAGATAGATTTGCTTTTAATTGGGAAGTCCAACGAGAATTCTTGCAAAATAATCCATGTAGTGATCGTTCATTTTCTACAGAGAAATTTATCCTACGGTTTATATAAATTGCCTCTAGTCGAATGTTTAAGATACAAAAAAGTCGAATTACCCATAGGATCATCCGATGAGAATGCCTATGAGAGATATCGACCTATCTTTGACAAAAAGGTCAAGAGATTTTTTTTCGTAGAGAAGGAAATGAAAAAAAAAATTTTCCCATATTTTCGAAAGAATGTATCACGACAATTTTCGATCCAACTTGCCTCGTTTTACCACTTCACTACTGAAATGCTCAGTGCACAATGATTTCTCATAATTTTTCATGACTCTTCTAGAACATTATCTTTCCCACAGTTTAAGTTGATTGACAACCACAATTTATCATACACTATTATACAGGGTGAGTTCATGATTCAAAGAAAGTTATCAATAAACGAGCAGGGTACTGAGCTTATCCGACAGAAGTCACTTTACCATTACTTTATGCGTTAATGGCCTTCTTGTTTTTATTCCTACCAATTGCATTGTTTGGAAGCTTCCGAATGGATGCGCAACAATACTTTTTTAAAGTAAAAAATGGCAATTTCCAATCAAAATATGATAGTAATTCATCAAAGATTTATACCTCGGAGAATAGACCATATCCCCTGTCTCTGTCACAGCTATGACATATTTTATCAAATGTTGACATAATACAAAGTAGACAAGAACACAATTTCATGTTATATAACTTTTTAAGTGATCCAGATGCAAAAATCATTAGTTAAATGAGAATGTATATTTTTTTAGTACAGGATGTATTGAATCGA
The DNA here is from genome assembly GCF_001412515.2 of Diachasma alloeum. Taxonomy (NCBI): domain Eukaryota; kingdom Metazoa; phylum Arthropoda; class Insecta; order Hymenoptera; family Braconidae; genus Diachasma; species Diachasma alloeum. The sequence continues at coordinate 183,187 of NW_021680561.1, forward strand.
TCGACACAAAAATTTATGCACAAGTGTCACTCTATAATGCTAACTATTAGCCACAATTTCAGATGTTCACTCCAACTTTTACACGTATTATGGAACTTCACAGTCACTCTCAGATAAAAAGATTAGAAAAACGCAAATATCGCGAAAACTTTGAATGAACGAGTAATCATATTTTGATTCATCTTGATTGGAGACAGTAAGACGAGTATTTTGAAAAAAAAAGAAATGAAATCGGACTAGTAGGGATAACAGGTCAATTTCTGGACAATTTCAACTTGCATTGAATATTTCATAAATAAAATGACAATTGTACTTATTATTTCAGCTTTTAATAATATTACTCGTGTATAATTATGTGATCAATCATTTTTTCTGTTGATCGATATTCAATAAATAAAAAAAAATATGGCCTAGTCGTTCAGAAATTAGGGGTTTCGGCTGCATTCAACTATTTCTTAATTTAATTATTCTTTGTTTTGGTATTTTCACTTCAAATAATTTTTTTCCGCTAATTAAAACATTCTTGAAGGTATGGAAGCCTTCATATCCCTATTTAGGTGATTCTTCTATTTCAGAACCTACCACCAAACTTGAATTTCCCTTAACCGTCCAGCAATTGGCCTGTGCACCCTAGTTTGAGAGATATTGAGCAAAACAGTTTTTCACAAAAAGTTGAATATCTTCCAAACTATTTACCTGTTTCCGCCCATCTGTAATCGCATTTTGTAATACCATAAGAGCTACAATCTCACCAAATTTCAACTTTGTATCTCCATTTTTTCGAGAAAAATGCCAATCATTATCAAGCTGCCCCTTGTTACGTAGAGATATTGTGACATGATTTAATAGATTTTATTATAAGGAATCATTTGATGTGAAAAAAATCAATTCAGTCGTGTAGTTTTCGGCATACTGAGGAGAAAAGATTTTTGAGAAATTGCTGTATCTCAACAGGGACAAAAAAATTTAAGGATGTTCTACACCCTTTCTGTCAAAATTCACGTTTTTTCAATTTTTCTGGCAAACTTATGATGGAATTGACGTGAAAAAATATAACGTTTTTGCGTTTTGTCATTATTTAATGACTGACGAAATTTTAAGGTGGTGCGAACATTTTCCTGTGTTTTCTCTAAACTTTTAAAAAGAATCACAAAACTGTAGAAAAAACGCATAAAAATTATCGCACCACTACGCAACTTCGTGAGCCATTAAAGAATGACAAACCACAAAATCGTTATATTTGTTCACGTCACTCCCATCGATAATTTGCCAGAAAAATGAAAACAACGTCAATTGTGGCTAAAAGGGTGTCGAACATCCTTAATAGAAAATTCTAACGAATTCGCTAGACAATTCTATTGCATTTCTATTAAACTTTCTAATTAGTTTTTGGCCGATTCTATTGAAATGTTCAACAGAATATATTCTATAGAAGTCAATAGAATTACTCTATTGAGATATTTTCTGTAGAATTTCCTCCGCTCAAATGTTCAAAGTTTTTTTTCATTTTATTTTTCTTTTCTTTTCATTAAGAAATTTCAACAAAAATTTTTTTAAAATTTATATAGAAAATAATTCCTCCCCATTGGGTTTATTCCCCAATATTATTCAAAAACGCTCTTTGAAAATGTTCAGCATTTTTTCGACGTTTCTTTGATTGTACAATCGTAATTTTTGGAGACTCCAGGGCTATGTAAAACTAAATAGCAATTAGAGATCATTTCAGATTATCAAAATAAAAAAAAAACTGTGAAGATTACGTTCGAAAGATAATCCACCCTGGCCTTAAATTTTTTCCTGCGTGAAAAACTACTTGACCGATTGAGTTGAAATTTCGTCCAGAAGTGCTCCCAAATAATACCAATTACGGCACAAATTTTCAGTTTTTTAGCTTTAACCTTACTTTTTTTTGTGAAGAGTTATAAAACATTTCCGAAAAATTCGCACATACATACACACATTCTCTAAAAACGAAAAAAAATAAAAAAACATAAAAAAATTCTCTAAAAACATCATATCTTCACATTTCATTGCATTCCAGGCAAAAGTAGAAGATAGTTAAAATCAATATTATAAAGCTTCCATTCGGAAGCAACAGAAATAAAATTAGATCAATAATTATATAATTCATAAATTATATAATTCATATTGCTTTCTTTCTTTATTCCTTGCATCGATCATGCAAAAAATGTTGAATAATACTTTTCATAACTTGGAAATTTATCAAGGGATGTATTCTACGATTGCACATGTAAACTCCATTGTTCTACAGTTGTTCATTAATTGTTAGGAACAACTAATGAACTTAATGTACTATTTTTTCCATCGTTTTCATCATTTCGTTGATATCCTCTTCACGACTTAGCTAAGAATAAAAAAACTGAGTGTTTGAAAGGCACTTTTAAACAATAAAATGCCAACAATATTCTATCTTCATTTTCACACTCAATAGGTTTGTTTGATGAGCAAAGAATTCAATCTTACTGTATAATTAACCGTTTTTAATGTTTGTTATCAGAAATTACATTTTAGGTGAATTGTGGCAGAATCATTGGGCGTACGAACCAGTTTCTGAATGTAAGAAGAAACTGCAAGTTTTTTAAATTTGAAAATTCTTTTTAAAATGTACATTAAATTTTTTCGACTCATTTAGTTAATTGTTAAATCATATCAGCCAGAATTAATCGGAGATGGAAACATCAGTAGACCTTTTTCAGCAGAGAATTCCATGAGCTACAAAAATGGTTGAAACCCATTTTTCTTCCAATGCAGTAGTTTCATTAGAGAGAATGCCAACAGCCTTTTCTTGTAAAAAATTCTTCTAGATTTACTCATTTACTTTATATAACAAATCCAAGCAATTGGAATATTTTACCATTTCATTCTGAAAATAAATAAATAATAATAATAATAATAATGTTCAAACAATCATTTGCAACAATTCACACAAAATATTTTCTGAATGAGAGAGGAAATCATAGTACAATTCAACCGATACTTTCATCCGCGTATGTATCAATCTTCGATAAATCGACAAATTATTGATTTCATATAAAAATTCGCTCTACAAGAGCCCTCTTACACTTGGACCCTGTGATAAACACTTCCGATTTGTCCCTTTTACTCTGAAACAACAATGCACTGATTGAACTCACCGAATTATTGAAAAATCTCCATTGTGTACAACTGTAGTATAAAAGTTTTCGCGTCACATAAAAATTTTAGTTTTCGCTAAATCCTCGAATTATCTTAATAGTTATCTATAAGTATTTTCTTGTATTTATTTCTCTCAATTTCTTTACACGGGACGTCGTATGCACGGCCAACTGTTGATGATGCGGCACAGGCCCCACCTGGTCTAGGTGATACTCGGTCAGAGACATTTTCCAGGGTTCTGACTGCACCATTGCGGCCACATTGCCTCTGTTTTCAATCCGCGAGTTTGGAGAACGTCCATGTGGGCTGATAGACGAGTATAGACGCTCTCTTCTGTAATGTATCCTGCTGTTGGTAAATCACTCCTAGAAAAACCATAAAGATTCATTAACGACTGTTTTACACAATTATAAAATATCAAATCATTTCGATGAAAAACGATTTCATGAGGAAAAGATAGTAAATATTTTTTCCTAAAAATTCTTCCACTATGAAAAAACTTGTGCGATATTTTTGCATAAAATTGTAGGTTTTCAGAAGAAAACTCAATTGACGTCAAATTTCATGTCAAATTTCATTTAGCAAATTTTACCACTTGGTAGCTCCAAAATAGTATGCGTCATTGCTATAAATTTCACTATAGAACTTTTATCAATCGATTCGAACTTTCATAAACCTTGAAAATTTCAGTTCGATAAAATTAGAAACTTTCTGGTATCAATGGAAAAAATATTCATATCGAATTCTCAAGTACACTGGTGAACATAGGTAATCGCAATGAATTACGAAGAATGAGCTGAATGAGCGGATTATCGCCATACGTCGCCATACTTGTGACATCACAGCATATTGTTGGATAGAATTTTAGAGTAGGTAGGAGGACATTACATGAAAAATTCATACTTCTCATATGATAATGATTTCGTTCGTTACGTGTTTAATATTTTGAAAAATTGTTGTTTCCAATTATTGTTTCTTCGTTCTCAGTATTGTTTCTCTCGTAATTTCTTCTCTAGGAGAGAAAAAATGTCAAGTAGTAAAAAAAAAAATTCAAGAAAATTCGATGAATTATTTCAAAAGGTATGTTCCTTGATCGAATTATTTAAATACTATTTTATTTGCGATGTTCAATAACTCCAAAATAGTGATTAGTCATAAATATTTGAAATAGTATTTCAATTAATATTTTGTTCAGTTCTGCCATGCACATATTGTCCTTGAGTTTATCAACTTTTTTGTTACTCTCCCTGTGGTTCTCATTTGTTCATAGGGGGTGGGTGCATCTTCTCAGGACATCAATGAACCGCTTCTATGCTATTCTAGTTTATTATTCCTGGTGCTTACCATAATCTCTCAGCAAAGGCAGACGCTCTGGGCCACAGTCGGGGCCCCAGACTGGCCTGTCCAATTTGTTCACTCCACAACGCCACCTCGCCCCCCATCACCAGATTGGCAGCCTGATAATCCCTCCACGGCCTGTGATTATAAACAGTCTGCCACGTCCTATACTCCCCACAAGCAGCCTCCCCAGTCTCTCTCCACTTCCCAAATCCGCAGTCCAAGTACCAGGCGTCAACATGCGACAGGATCACTCTGAACCCATCGTCAAGGAGATCCCCAGTCTCAGGCCAATTACTACCTCCCCAAGACTGGATAACATGAACCTTAGGATCGAAATGAGTGGTGATCCATGGTCGTTTGGTCAATGGTGAGCTCCAGAGTATTACAGCCTTCGGTATCTCGTCCTTGTTCGCCCTGACAATCCTCTTGAGCATTTTTCCTTCGAAATCCGCCCATATGGCGTGCAAATCCGTGAAGTTCGATGCTTGCATGGCTTGAGTGATGTTTCCATACTGTGCCCAACATTCTAAGTTCACCTCGTCTCCCCCAATATGAATAATGTCCCTTACTTCAGTAATGTCGAGTATTTCTTTGTACAAGCTTTCGAGAATCTTGTAAGAGTGCTCGTTAATAGGGTTTAGCTGTCCACAATTTGGTTCTCCGCAGTATGACGACCAGGGTTCTTGGTCAACGCATAAAGCTAGCTCTCCAAAGCCGTATTCAGGACCCCACTGCCAGCCAGCGCCAGCATGGGCAGGGGAATCTATCTCTATTATGATTCTGATGCCTCTGATTTTAGAATAATCTACTAAGTCTTTCATGTCTTCGGGTGTGTAAATCTCATCTCCGCTGAAGGCACCCCATCTCGCCATCTGGGGGAAGATTGAGGACTCGAAGGGAAAGGATTGCGAGTCCGAAATGTGCCAGTGGAAGGTGTTCAGTTTGGACGCTGCCATCCCGTCGATCACACGTTTTAGTTGCTCTATGGGGAAAAACTGACGACCAGTGTCGATTAGGAGTCCGCGGTAGTGGAAGGATGGCTTGTCTTCTATGGAGGCTTTGGCGAGGACTCGTAGAGTCCCCTGGCGACCTGCCGAGTCGTCCCACCAGAATAGTTGGGAAAGGGTTTCCAGGCCGTGGCGAATACCGTAGTAGCTCTTTGCGGATATCTTGGCTTCGAGGAGACGATCCTTCTGGGAAAGGTCCAGGTGATAGGACTCGTCGGTGGAGAGAGTTAACTTGGTGCCGGAAGCGCCCGCCGCGTCCAGGTAGATGACGAAGCTGTCGATGCTCCATCTCTCCCGGGCGTTCGGCATCTTTATTAAACTTCTGATGTTTCCTAGAAATAACATGAATGAACGGAAGAAAATTATTAGAGAAAGAATTGGCAGATCACACGGAGAAAATTATTTGGTGAATTTCACCAACTAGTTGGGGAAATTTAACAACTATGTAGGATTCATGACAGTAGTTTTAATAAAAGATATGATACGATTTATTCATAGAAAAGAAAGTTAAATGTTCAAGTACATAAATATACAAGTCTTAACCCGACACTACGAACTCCGGCTAACAACTAACTCCCCTAATCATTTGCTCGTCCTTAAATGCTAAAAGTGTCCTGTTATCCTCGTCTTTCTCACTCACGTTCACACTCATTCCTTCTCATTCTATTTTCCACTCAATCTTTCTCACTCTACTATTCACTCATTCTATTCACTCACGAAATTATACTCAGGCCCAAACCTCACTTTATTATTTTATAATCTGACCCCCGGTCTCTCAATTCCGCCGGGTACTTCCCCGATGGACAGACACTCCGGCGTATTTCCCCGTTGACCCGTCGCGGCTATAGAACTCGGGCCCGCACTGTCATTTTATGGCTTAATCCTCGGCTTTCCCAAAATATTCCATCAGGCCTTTTCCCACCTCCCCTCATGGCGTTTTCCCTTCACTATGTTTTTCCCCACTAACACTCATTCACTTAAAATATGTATCCCACAACTATTTAATTAAAATTCAGAAAAAAATTTTTTAATTTCATTCGACAACCATTTGGTAAATTTTCAATAAGCGTTCATCGATTTATTTGATGGATCAAATTTATCGAGGAATTGTAGATTATTGGGAAAATATCTTCTAGGGGAGACATTGAGCGATTGTCACGATATAAATGATTGCGGGATTGTTTACAAATGTATATATGCCCTCACCATCCAGTTTGGTAGTCAAAATTGATTGAGTGAAATTGAAAAATCTATTCTGAATTTGAATTAATTAGTTGTTGAAATTTACCAACTAGTTGTTGAAAAAATGAATTGCCAACTAGTTGGTGATTTTCAACAACTGGTTCGTGAAATTCATCAAATAATTTTCTCCGTGCACGTTTTTAACACTCCGTTGGTCGCGCCTTAAGCGCCACGCCGCACCAGCATAGATGGGCATAATGATAAATTTGAAAGATCTAGCAAACATCTGAAAAAAATCAAGAGTGATTTAGATCGTACACTTGAAGAAGTTCCGTGAGATTTTTTATGTTCAGTGTTACCCTTAATTATATATTCAGGCTCGAAATGGTCACGTTTTTCTAAAAATTTGCTTGGTACACGATACACAGCCTGGAGTTTTGGAATAGAAATACGAAATCTAACTACTTATGATATTTTCGGAGGAGATTTTTATTTATAGGGCTTCTAGACACTTTAAAATGAGATGTCAAATCTTTTCAAAAATTTTGGAGGCTTTACTGCAATGTAATTTAAAACATCGGAAAAGTGCGGCGCGACGCTAATAGCGCGGCCAACGGAGTGTTAAGGAAGAAGAAGCTAAAGGAACCGAGCTAGATATGGTGTTACACCCCCATGAATTGGCGAAACACGGTCAAAATCAGGGGGTTTCGAGTGGCGATTAATAATGTGTTAATAATGTGCTTTTTATGTACCAAAAAAAAAATTTTTGTACTCAATTAGGTCTTTTGAAAATTGCATCTGACAGTTTGGGCTCAAAATTATGATTGTTTGACTCAAGTTGCGTTATCTACTAATTATGTGTTATTTATGTACCAATGGAAGAATTTCCCAGATATCATTAATTTTGTAGAAATGAGACAATAAATATTGGAAGCACAATGGGGGCGGTTTAATTGGTGGACGTTAATCTACCAATTATGTGCTCTTCATGTACCGCAAAAAAAAGTGTCGGTTCAGTAAATTTCACGTGAAATACTTGCGAATTTAAAAAACTATAATTTGAGCAGTATAATAAGTGGAGGTACATGTGTAATTTATGTTTTTTCTTGTACTACCAAAAAATCTATTGTTCTGAGAATTAATTGAAAAGGAGATGACAAGAGTTCTGACGGCTCATTGCTGCAAAACCATTGTATGAGAAAAATTGAGCTAATCATCGCGTCGTCATTCTATATGATTCCCAAATCAACTCCAATCATAATTATGGGCCCACCACAATAACAATCGACAACCCATCCCGGAGGATTTAAATAAGGAAACAAGCATAAAAAAATTATGTGTTATCTGATTCGAGTCACGGAGTAATTATGTACTCTTCAGGCCCAGAGCTATGGACTGGTTGTCCATGTGAATCATCATGACTCCGAGAGGTTGAGCGGAAAATGATTCTTCGATTTATGTGCTCCTCAAATCAGGTCGAATCGTAATTATGTACTCATCGTAAGCACGCTCTTCAGTGAGAGGATCGACTAGACCTGATTGAGGTGTACCTAATGATGCGTCATTTTTTCGCTTAGATGATTTACTGATAATGTGTCACAAATATAACTACGTGAATTGATTAGGTACCCACATTACAGATCATTCCTGACACCGACGTACCTGAATTAGGTTTGATGGAAGAGATAGAGTTTTGAATAGCACCAGAGAATTATGTGTTATCCGATTAGAGTCACGGAGTAATTATGTACTCTTCAGGCACTGAGCCATGGACTGGTTGTCCATGTGAATCATCATGACTTGGAGAGTTATGGCAGAAAATGACCCTTCGATTTATGTGCTCCCCAAATTAGGTCGAATCATAATTATGTACTCATCATAAGAATACCCCCCAGTAAGAGGATTGACTAGACCTGATTGAGGTGTACCACATACAGTCACACATACAGGGGAGAGACAAGTCTCTCTGAGTCAAATGTTGACTAGGTCACAGTCAACACAATCTATCACTTCGTGGTTTATGGACTGGATCGAGAAAGAAAATTTGCCACCTCCTAAAAAATTCATTTCTGACTGCGCTTTAACACTACGTGCAAGCGCTGTCAGAGCCTTCACTAAATATCGTACTGTAGATGATTATGCAAACTTATTTTTAAACTCAGATGAATTACCCTCCTGCTACGTGAGAATCGACGTCGCTGATTGGATGAAGGTTTATACCACTCTGATAGGAAAATTAAAATTCAAAGCAGAGGTTGCAGCGTACTATAAAGCAGGAATGGGAAAACTTTTCATGTGTCTCACTTTGAAAGAAGCAGAAATCATTCTGCATGCTTTGTTTACTGTAGCACTCAGTACACATGGAGACCCCACGGAAACTGGGGACGATTCGGCGTGTGCCGTCCAGAGAAATATTTTGGATTTAATTTCCACAGAGGACATATTTCTTGAAGAAAAGATTGGAGCAGGAAGGAAACTTGAAGAAAGACGGGCGAAAGACAATCTGAAATTCGTAAGAGGGAAGATGACAAGTGGTAACAACAACACTGAAGGAAGTTATAAGCTGTACTCATTACGTCACAACCGATGGACATATCAAGAGCGCAACAGAGTGGAATTTAATGTGAAAACGAAGATTACTCCTACTTTCGTTATTTATATGAAATAAATACATAATTTCTTGACAAAATGTTTATAGTCGTGAAGTCGATAACGGGCCTCCCGGAAATATTTTCTCCCGGAAATGTGTTTCGTAAATTTTATACTGTAATTCCATCATCATATTAAATCAATCAGAAATATAAATAATTCACATATCTTATGACGTTAAAAACATTCAACACTCACCTAATCGATTATCGTACCTAATCGATTATCGTAGTTTTATTTGTGAAACATAATCAGTAAATCATCAAAGCGAAAAAATGACGCATCATTAGGTACACCTCAATCAGCTCTAGTCGATCCTCTCACTGAAGAGTGTGCTTATGATGAGTACATAATTATGATTCGACCTGACTTGAGGAGCACATAAATCGAAGAGTCATTTTCCGCCGAAACTCTCTGAGTCATGATGATTCACACGGACAACCAGTCCATGGCTCAGTGCCTGAAGAGTACATAATTACTCCGTGACTCGAATCGGATAACACATAATTCTATGATGCTATTCAAATCCATCTCTCTTCTATCGAACCTAATTCAGGCGCGTCGGTCTCTGCAATGATTTGTAATGTGGGTACCTGATTGATTCAGGTAGTTTCATTTGTGACCCATGCTGAGTAAACAATCAAAGCGAAAAAATTTCGCATCATAAGGTACGCCGCAATGAGGTCTAGTCGATCCTCTCACTGAAGAATGTGCTTACGATGAGTACATCATTACGATTCGACCTGATTTGAGGAGCACATAAATCAAAGAGTCATTTTCCGCTCAACCTCTCGGAGTCATGATGATTCACATGGACAATCAGTCCATGGCTCTGGGCCTGAAGAGTACATAATTACTCCGTGACTCGAATCAGATAACACAATTTTTTTATGCTTGTTTCCTTATTTAAATCCTCCCCTCCGCCCCCCTCCCTCACTGTGACGCCAATTCAAGGTCATGGACCCTTCCGGGATGGGTCGTCGATTGTTATTGTGGTGGGCCCATAATTATGATTGGAGTTGATTTGGGAATCATATAGAATGATGACGCAATGATTAGCCCAATTTTTTTCATCCAATGGTTTTGCAGCAATGAACCGTCAGAAATCTCGTTATCGCCTTTTCAATTAATTCTCTCAGAGCAATAGATTTTTTTTTGGTAGTACAAAAAAACACATAATTTACACATGTACCTCCACCCATTAAACTGCTCAAATTATAGTTATGTGCTTTGGGCCGAGACACGGCATCCTTATGAGAGAAGCTGTTGAAGATTCGGCCTTAGGTTCTCCCTTTCAGCCCCTTTTACCCACCTTCATTGTTTGTGGAGCATGCGCGGGGCGCCTGCTGATCAACAAGGGCGGCTAACTTTATAGCGTTGAGATTTTTCGGTCATCTTAGACGCCCAAAAAATCACTTCCCGTTTTAATTGTTTTTGTTGTTATTCCTACATATTTTCTGATCCTCAAAATTCAGAAAAATTGTTGTGAAATTTCCAATTTCACGATCATGTCATCGTCCAACTGGGAAAGTCCTTCTCAGAACCAGAGTGGCTCTGGTTTGGAGGACGGTAACGCATCTGACGACAGTCAATTGAGTGCGTTTAGTTATTTTCAACGACATGGGGTACCAAAGCCCCGAACCAACCTGGTTGATTACGGGGAATCTTCAGAGGACGAGGCTCCTCCTTCCAAGAGGCGCCGTTCGGATTCTCCGGGTCTCGCTGCTCTGCAAAACCAGGTTAACCTCCTTACGTCTCTGTTGTTACAAAAATCTGCCAACCCGTTGAGGGTCCCTATACCTGCGGCCAATCCAGCGGACGTCCATCAACTTTTTTTTGTTTAGTCCGTTGATTCCTTCACCGCCTTCTTTACAAGAGGTAAACCTGGGGTCAGTAAAAACAGAAGTGGATGAAAGACGTCGCCTTCGCCCGGCCAACGACAAGCGCCTGAAGGTACTTTGCGAGCTACAGCGTTTCGACTCTCCTGAATGGCAAGAGATTAGATATTCAAATACTCTCAAGAACGTCACTGCTTCGCCGGGCTTCACTAGCTTGAAAGTAAATGGGGAACTTTGCCACCTGGAAAAGAAGGATCCCTTGGCTCCATTGGACCGTGTTTTCGGTGGTCTATGCAACGCAATACTCGAGCAGAGGGAACTACTTCAATCTGAACTCCAAGGACTTCTAAACTGGGTTCATTCCCCGGATTTTTTACCGACCTCAATGTTGGATAAGTTGCCTTTGGTCGCAATTGTAGCTGCCTTTGGTCCCAATTCTCGTATGTTCAAAGCCTCGGAGCAAATTTTGCAGATCATCTGCGGGAAGCGGGCTGAGACGATTCAAGGACGACGGGATCGTCTTCTCAGGGAACTCCCCGTGAAAACAACTCAGGCTGCTCTTAGTAAGATTCCACCCTCGTCCGAGTATCTTTTTGGAAAGGAGAACCTGCAGCCTTTGATTCAGTCCATAGGCGGAACTCAGACTTGGCTGAGTGTCCCTTCCTATATCTCGTCAGCCAGAGTTACACCCAGGAGAAGTTTTTCCAATCAGAGATCTTCCAATCAGCCGTTTCGTGGCAGCTCTATACCAGTTTTTTCCCACAAAGATTCCTCTGGCTCGCAGCAATATTCCCGGCCGCAGCAGCCCCGTCTACAGTCCAATGTTAAAAAGGAGGCCAAAGAAAAATCTGAAGACTCCTCCCGTCAGAAAGGTAAATGACTTTTCAGTTCCTCGGGCCTTAATCGGTGGCCGATGGTTTTCGAGACAAGTGGGAAGAGCTCGGAGCTCCCCCACACATTCTCAGTCTCATTTCTGGTACCAGAATCCCGTTGGTCTCGAAACCCACTCTAATCGGCACTTGGCGACATTCTCGCTTCATTACAAAGACTTCACCGGATATGTCCAAACAAATAGAGCTTCTAAAGCTTCAGAGGGTTTTGGAACATCCAAAAAGAGGAAGCCCGAGCTTCATATCAAGAATTTTTCTAGTTACCAAGAGCAATGGCAACTTTCGCCCCATCTTCGACCTGAGAGGTTTAAACGCCCACCTCCAAGCCAAGAAATTTCACTTAATCTCTCACCATCAAATTCCAGATTTTCTTCAAGACTGCGACTTCATGACCAGAATCGATCTCTCAGGCGTACTTTCACGTGCCAATCGCCAAATCACACAGGCAGCTCCTTCGCTTGGTCTACAACGAGGAGCTGCTTCAGATGATGAGCTTGCCCTTAGGCCTCTCATCTGCCCCTCTCACTGAGGAAATCCTGGCACGTGGCAACTGGAGATGTGCCGAAACTTTTCGTAAACACTATTGTCACCGTGTCTCCACCAAGGAAAATTCAATCTCAGTATTTGCTAGTTTTAAACCTGTTTGAAGCCAAAGTTTTTGGCTTCAAACAAAACGCATGCGTGTCACACGCACGGTGCAAATAGCCACGGCCTAAATGAAATTGCCCGTTGTGCGACGTTGCCGAAGTCTCGCTAAATGCGCCCGGGCAGTATAGAGTGAATGCGGCAACGCTCGGGCCTAAATAACCCCGCGGCGATTCCCTGCGGAGATGACCAAAGTCGCAAGTTCTCATATGGTGACCAAACTAGGGTTAATATGATTAAACATTATTTCTTGATAAATCTCTGTTTGCTCTTTTATCACTGATCTTCCCCAATATCACATAGCATTGAGCGGGGCGCCAGCAGAAAACAAACATATCTCTCATAAGGATGCCGTGTCTCAGCCCAAAGCACATAATATTAGTGTTTTGAACTCCAACAAAACACTTGTTATGTGCGGAGGCCGACACACGGCATCCTGGAAAGTTTCTTGCTGGCTGAGAGCTTCTACTGTCGGACTGAGGAGATTGTAGCCCTGAGTGTTAGAGTTGGGAGACAACGATTGTAGTGGAGATTGGGAAAAGTGGGGGTAAATTTGAGGACCACAATCTCCTCAGTTCAACCATATGAAGTTAGCCGCACTGCTTACTGATCAGCAGGCGCTCCGCGCATGCTCCACAAACAATGAAGGTGGGTAAAAGGGGCTGAAAGAGGGAACCTAAGGCCGAATCTTCAACAGCTTCTCGCATAAGGATGTCGTGTGTCGGCCTCCGCACATAACAAGTGTTTTGTTGGAGTTCAAAACACTAATATTTTGAAAATTCGCAAGTATTTCACGTGAAATTCACTGAGCCGAACTTTTTTTGTGGTACATAAAGAGCACATAATTGGTAGATTAACGTCCACCAATTAAACCACCCAAATTGTGCTTCCAATATTTACTGTCTCATTTCCACAAAATTAATGGTATCTGGGAAATTCTTCCATTGGTACATAAATAGCACATAATTAGTAGATAACGCAACTTGAGTCAAACAATCATAATTTTGAGCCCAAATCGTCAGATGCAATTTTCAAAAGACTTAATTGAGTATAAATTTTTTTTTTCGGTACATAAAAAGCACATTATTAATCGCCACTCGAAATCCCCTGATGTTGACTGTGTTTCGCCAACTTCATGGGGGTTGGTGTTACTAGTGCGTAAAGTTTCCGTTTTTTGTACGAAGCATGATACATCCTATTTTTGCCAGCAATAACTAACACCGTTTAATTGGAAACGAGTAGCCCATATTTCATATGACACTCCTCCTCAGGTCCAAATTTATTATTCTACAATAATCAACAAAATGTAATATCACAAGTAAATATTTCTATCCGGAGTAAATGTTGCAACGTAACGTTAAACCAGAGGAAAAATCTCTTAGCACCTATTTCAACCGAACTTTACCTACTCCGATAGACTATACAAATGTACTTTAAAAGGTGGCAAAGTCGTTAGGACTCTCAAGCGTCAGATAAATTAATGCCTAAGGATAGTCTATCTCGTGAATTCATCCGTAATTGGAGAATTTTTATTCTTAACTCGGGAGTAAAACTATTCTTGATCTGAGATAATTCGGTGCTAAGTCAATAATTTCCATTTTTGAATCGAGAATGATTCTCTTTGCACTTTGCAAATAGATAGTAGTATTTCTGGATCGAGAACATTATTTCTTACTTTTCAAGAGCATAGAGAGCTGAGAATATCAGATGCATGCTCGGTTGCATCAAAAATTTTAATTCACGATCTTTTTGAAGTGAGTGGAAAGACAAAACGGTTTAAATTAGACAGAGTTTGACAGTTTTGTCAATTGTTTAAAAATGAGTTTCTTTAAAATAAAATCAATTTATCAAAATCATCCCCCTCCACTGGGTTCCCACTTTGTCGTTAGTGAGGGGGCTCGGTCGCGGACGGTGGAGGTCTTAAGGACTACCGCCGCCCGCGGTCGCTAAGAGGAGCCCACCCAATCCATGTGTGTGAGCGGCGTAAGCCATGGCCTCGGCCATACTGTGCCNGATGAGACGGGAAATTGGCTGAAAAGCCTTTTCCCCGAAAACAAAATAGCTGGGGGGCTTACTGTACGTGTGGTCGCAGCCTCGGAGCTTCCCAAGAAGCACTGGGTTGTACTACAGGTGTAAGACCCAGATCTAACCGCTCAAGAAGCACTGTGCTTCCTTGAGAAACAAAATGCAGGACTGCAGGCCAGAGAGTGGGTTGTCCCTCGGGGCAGTGAGAGCAAGGACGCGAAAAATGCCCACTTCGTTGCGCTGATAGACGACCGATCACTCTCTGTTCTGAAAGCCTGCAACTACAGACTGCACTGCGGGATTCAAAAAGCAACTGTCAAGCTGCTTGCGAAAGACCGTGGTGAAAGTCAGAAGAAGGGTACATAGAGGTACCAGGAAAGTAGTCATCATTATGGCTGCAACCCGGGTGCACATTGTACAGATAAATTTGCATCACAGCAAAGCAGCCTCGGCTACTCTAGTCAGGCCAAGCCCTGGGCAAGGCAAGGCCTTGCTGGTCTGCCAAGCTGGGATTCAGACTGTTATAGCATTGATCCAAGAACCATGGATAGTGGACAATGCCATTAAGGGCCTCAGTGGTTGTGGCAGAATCTATCACGCAAACACTCAGGAAAAAATTAGATCTTGTATTGTTATTAAAGGACTAGACTCTTTCTTCTGTTCACAGGCTAGTGAGGGAGACCTGGCTGTGGCACAAGTGGATCTGGGCCTGGGACAAGGCGAGGAAATGAGCCTGGTTGTAGGGTCAGTTTACATGCCCTATGACTCGGCTGAACCACCTCCTTCGAAAAAAGTAAAGGACCTATGCAACCATGTGAAGGAAAGAAGACTTGAACTCCTGCTAGGTTGTGATTCCAACTCGCACCATGTAGCATGGGGGAGCACCGGCATTAACGGCAGGGGGGAAAGCCTCCAGGAATTCATAATGGGGGCCGGTCTAAACATCCTTAATAGGGGGTCAGAACCTACCTTCATAGATCGGAGACGACAGGAGGTCATAGATATCACTCTGGGGACGGATAGAGTGGCAGACATGATTGGGGACTGGAGGGTCTCAAAGGCCCTCTCAGCGTCCGATCATCAAACCATAAGAATGTCCATCCACACAGTGAAAGAAACGGAATGGGTGAGAAACCCAAGACGAACAAACTGGGGAAATTACCGAGAGAGTCTATCTGACAATCTCAGGGATATCATCCTCAGATTTAACAACAAAAAGCAGCTGGAGGAGGCTTCGATTGCCCTAAACCAGGCCATCATGGACTCCTTCGAGACAAACTGCAAGCTTATCCCGAAAGGGCAGCCCACTGAGACTCCTTGGTGGTCAGAGAGGCTCGGTGGGCTGAGGGGCAAAGCTAGAAAAGCTTTTAACAAAGCTAAGAACATGAGAGCGGGCCCCCGTAAGGAAGACGCATGGAAAACTTACAGAGGCTTGCTCGCAGATTACAACAAGGCAATAAAGGCAGCCAAAGAGGACTGCTGGAGGGCTTTCACAAGCAATGTGGAGAGTCAATCGGAGACCTCTAGGCTGGCAAAAATCCTTGGAACAAACAAGACTCCATATCTAGGGAGCCTACAGGCACCAGATGGCAGCCACACGGAAACCATGGGAGAGACTCTGAAACTCCTAATGAACACTCACTTTCGAGGCTTCATACAGGGCCAGGAGAGGGACAAAGAAACAATGCAAAATCAGAGGGATGTCTACGAAACCCATGATTGGGCATTGGCAAATAAAGTAGTGCAGCCCTGGGGGGTCAAGTGGGCCATCAAAACCTTTGAACCCTTCAAGGCACCGGGACCAGACGGGATCTACCCAGCCCTATTACAGGAAGGGATAGAGACTATCACGGGACCCCTAACCAAGATACTCAGAGCTAGTATAGCCCTGAAACATGTCCCTAGTGTGTGGAATGAGACTAGGATAGTATTCATTCCCAAGCCGGGAAAAACCGGTTATATAAAACCAAAAGACTTCCGTCCTATAAGCCTCACATCCTTCATCCTGAAGACCCTGGAGAGGCTGGTGGATAGACACATCAAGGCCGGGCCCTTGGCTGACAGAACCCTCTCCCCCTGTCAATATGCATACAGGGAGGGAAGATCAACAGATACCGCCTTACATCACCTGGTGGGACTGATTGAGGGACAACTGGCGGTCAAGGGTTTTGCCATAGGCGCCTTTCTGGATATTGAGGGGGCTTTTGATAGCACTTCGAATCCGGCTATAGAAAAAGCCATGGAAGAACGACAGGTGTCCAAGACTATCATTGCTTGGACACAAAACATGCTGAAAAGCAGAAGACTGTCGGCAGGACATGGGAGGGTATGTGTGGAGGGACGTCCGACTAGGGGCTGTCCGCAGGGGGGAGTTCTCTCGCCCCTGCTATGGAACCTGGTTGTAGATCGACTTCTAAATCAACTAAGTGAGGCCGGCTTCCACATCACCGGTTTCGCCGATGATGTGGCAGTTGTTGTGAGAGGCGGATTTCTGAGGGTGCTAAGGGACCTGATGGCAATAACCTTCAATATCATTGAGGACTGGTGCAGGGAAACTGGCGTATCGGTAAATCCAGCCAAGACAACAGTCCTGGTTTTCACCAGAAATTATAAACTGGAAAAGATCCAACCTGTAAAGCTAAATGGCTCGGAGATAAACTACACCAGCAGACTGAAATATCTGGGTATGCTCCTGGATAATAAACTCAGCTGGAAAGAACATATCTGTACTCAGAGAAATAAAGTGTTTGCCTCTATGTGGGCATGCAGGAGAGCTGTGGGCAGGACATGGGGACTCAATCCTAAAATGATGCTCTGGCTCTACCAAATAGTTCTACTTCCGAGACTGTTATACGCTGCGGTCGTCTGGTGGCCGAGGGTGAGTAAGACGGAAACAAGGAACCTGTTGAAAAGCCTACAGGGAACCTTCCTGAGGGCTGCAACAGGAGCCATGAAATCGACACCTACTGAGGCGCTAGAAATAGCACTCAGTATCCCACCCCTCGACCTTAGGGTTGTGAGTTGTGCTACCACAACTGCATATAGACTAAGGTGCCAACTAGAATGGAAGATGACGGGCCAAGGCCATACAAGGCTTAGCCTAATCAATGATCGACCCTTCATAGGTAAGACGGATAGGATTCCTAGGAAGTATCAGATCAGGAAAACTTTCAGAACGAGTATACCACCCAGACAGGAGTGGCTAGACTCGAAACGTAAACCAGGACCAAGAGAGGACTACTGGTTTACGGACGGCTCTGGCTTCAATGAAAGTTTTGGGGCAGGCATCTACCGTCTGAAAGATGGCTTCGGAGAGAGTTTTCCGCTGGGCCATCATTCAACCGTCTTTCAAGCAGAGATGCTGGGCATACTTAAGTGTGCAGAGTATCTGAACGCGAGAGACACAAAGAAGATGAAAATATTCATCTGCAGTGACAGCCAGGCGGCGATTCACGCTCTGGAAAAACCCACTACAGAGTCACAGGTGGTGTGGGAATGCATGCAGGCATTGGACACACTGGGTAAAAACAACCGGGTCACCGTAACCTGGGTGCCAGGTCACCATGGGATTCTGGGTAATGAAGAGGCAGATAAGCTGGCCAAGGAGGGTACAGAAAGGGTGCCCTCACACGGCCTGCTTGGCATGCCCTTCGCATTGGGAAAAACTCTTATTAAAGAACATTTCTAGCGAGATCATGTCAGGCGTTGGGAGAAAGTTGCGACCTGCAGACAAGTGAAACTGCTTATGAGGGGGCAACTGNAAGAAGACTGCAGACTGTGCGGAGGCGATAAGGAGGGCGTCATCCACATTTTATGTGAATGCCCCCTATTAGCACTCCGTCGCTATAAAATCTGGGGCCAGGCTTTCCTCGAACCAGAGGACTTACAACAAGCGGCTGTCACCAGCCTTATTAGCCTAGTGAGAAACACAGGGCTGGAGCTGTGTGACTGACCGAAACTAAGGCGGATGTTACAAAAGATCGTATGATTTAGGTGACTCTGGGCGCTTTAAGTGACCAGCCGCGCATATTCTATTCTATTCTATCAAGATCATTCAACAATTAACCGGAAGGTTCATTAACTGCAAAAGTCGTCATCTACAAAACCGGTGATTTTATAAGAAATCTTCAGAAAATCTTTTTTGTATTAATCATAAAATTTCTACACAAAAATTCTTAACGTTTTGGAAATATTTTGAAAATATGACTTAGTGCGTAGAAAATAAACAAATAATATTAAGACAAGAGATGATAACGGGGAAAAATCAATAAAGGGCAATAAATAATGATTGACCTTCTCATAACAGGGATGATTCTTGTGCCTTTTGACCCTTGCAAAATGCACCCCTTACGAGGTATTATCCTCGTGACGTTTGTCTATTGCAAAGCACACTGAGAGAAATAATTGGCTCTCAAAAAGCTATGTTTCACTTGAGGAGATTCGATAGAGTAGAACAAATTTACTTGAGGGAAATTAACCAACTTGATAGAAGGAAATTTAATCTTTCACAAAAATTAAATAATCAGAATCCTCCCTAGAAGAATTTGCATTGTTGCCAGGAAAAAATATACACTATAGTAGGCCAATCATTTGATCTGAACGAATTGCATAAGTTTACATCATAGAAAAAATGCATTGACGAGGATATTTTTCAAAAAAAAATTGTGCCCTTGAAATAATTTAGTTTTGCCAATAAAGTTCGTTTTCGACAAGAAAATTGTAGTTGAAATCAAGAAATCATAAGAAACTATCAGAAATCGTGGAAATTAGAAAAATCATTCAAGAAATCACAGGAAATCACTCCATTCTAAAAATCACTGAGCCATCAAAAAGAGCCATCAGAATTTGAAAGAATTGATAAACATTCTCAATCGAAAAACATGAATATTTCTGACTTAAAAGTTAAAGTTTTCACAGAGTAAAAATATGATTCGTTAGAAACATACATATAATTTCGAATCGAGTGATTGTTAGTGTTAAGTTTTTTGTTTAATTGATAGTTTCTAAACAATAAACCCTTCCTGTTCATAATTTATCGATTTCTATTTATTTACCAATAAAAACATCCTTGGCATGCTCGAGTAGACTTTTCACTTCCTCATCCCTCGTATTGATGATAACTAATTCAATGTGCTGAAGAGATAACGCAATCATCTCTTCACCGAGGATGACGCTGCCAGTGGGCCGCGGCCAGAGCAATCGAGTGTTACCACCGCAGAGTGCATTGCACGTCGCGAGGGACGTACGCGATGTTCTTGACGTACGTCGCTCACATCTGCCCGCTACACAAACCCACGTCCATGGGCTGTTGAACGATCTAGAGACAATACAAATTATTCAATGGAGGGACTAAAGATAGAACAAAATGACAGACTCGTTTCAGTTCAACAATATTGTGAATAATTTAGCTTACTAGGCATTGATGAGGTAAGACATTTTGAGGGTTTATCCCATGAAATACTTTACGTCAGAGACAGCTTATTTGAAATTGCAACCTCTATGAATTCCTCGGATCATTAGAAAAATAAAAAAAATGAGATTAAGCTAATTTTTTCCAATTATCTCTGTTATGAGCGATTTGATTGATGAGAAATTTATTCCACAAGATAAAAAGTCTTCTGACATTGTATTCGTTTTTCAAAACATTCGTGATATTAATTCAAGAACTGATGGATTTCAATAGACACATTCTGTTGTTAATTACACGGAGAAAATTCACTAACTGGTTGGTAATTCATCTTTTTCAACATTAGTTGCTGAAATTCACCAAATAATTTTCTCCGAGTACGATATTGTCCCGGTAATTATCGGCTCCAGGAAAAAACCGAGACCTTTGTTGTACGCAATTTTCTCGTTTATAGAAAAAGTTCCCAATATTCTCTCTTCAATTTACTTAAGAGGATCAATATCTAATCAGAAATCACATTTACCGTGATTCATTGTTCCATTTTACTACTGAGTTACTACAGCCAAGTAAAAAATTGTAATGGCTTTATAAAATATGAATTGCAAGGGGGGAGACATATCTTTCATGAATCAATGAACTCCGCCACAATCTTAAGTATTCTGCATCAAATGAATTTTTAATGAATATTCATGCAATGTTAATTCCCCTATACACACGTGCATACATCATGCAAAAAAATAATTATCCTGTAATACTACGTGAGACTACAATCTGACTTTGTAAAGCAAATTCAATACTCTCCATTTATCAAGTCAAACTACTCCAATTTAAGTCCCCATGTTGATATAGTTTTTTACCTCGAGTAATTCATTGATTCCAACGACAGTGCATCTCCAAATTCGACGATCGTAATGTTATCACTTGTCTCATTAATCATCTGACGTGATAACTGCTTCAAACTATTGTGTTAGTGCAACAATCATGCAATCATTAAACATTCATAAGTGTGTTAAGGAAATTTACAAATAAAATCCAGCAACAATTGTACAATCATGGCAAAATGTTACGTTACCTCCTGGGGGCGAAGGGCTGGAGGGATACGAGAGGTGGTGTGTGCGCGTACATGGCGATCAGGAGGATCCCAGTGATGAGCACGAGGAAAAGGAGGACCTTCCTCATCCAGCCACTGGGGAGGCCCCCCATTATTCTTCCCCACCTGTCAGTGAATACAAGTAGTAAGTAGTGAGAATCATTAAAAGGTAATAAAAAGGAACGCATCAAAACCTATCAATCAAAGTATCTGGAAATGGTTTACAATTTTTTTTTAATTTCGCAGAGTGTAGGAGATTCAGAAAAAATAAGGAAGACATTTTTTTGTGTATTTTTTTCGCCATAAGATAAAGTTTTCTGACCTGTTCTTTCGAAATCATTTATTACCACGGGAAATACAGAGGAACAAAGGTTTTGATTTTCAGTAACAGTTTCTGGATTTCAGTACTTCGTGGTACTGCAATCCAGAGACGAAAAGAACTGGATTCCGGTGAAATCAGAGAAAAAGTTTGTTCTTGGTAATTTTTACTGAAATCCAGTATGCATGGTAGGGTGAGCTACCCAGTAGACGGACACTATCCTGTAGATGGACGAGCTACTTTTGGATAGGAAATTACACAAAAAAAAGCTGAAATGTGAATTGTTGCTTTGAATTTTCACTAACTATTATGATTCTCAACCCCTGAATGGCGATTTTTTTTCGATCATTTTTTTTTCAATTGCGAAAAAACAAACGTCCATCTACTGGGCATATCTTAGGTGTCCATCTACTGGGCAGTTTACCCTACTTGACCATTACACCGAAACCTTCCGAAAATGCGTGTTTACTACTCCGTCTGGATGCAGTTCCCATTTGTTTGAGCGAAGGAATCAATCTTTTCCAAATGAGGGCTAAAACGGGGAAAGGTTAAACAAGGAAGAGTTAAACTATGGAAGGGTCAAACGGGGAAGGGTTGAACAGAAGTCGCACATAAATATTTGTTATGAACATTTTTCCATATAAAGTTCGCTAATCCTCGTTAGGTCGTTAATCCTCGATTATCGAACTAACAAAAATATGTTATTCATTATGAATAATTGACACCAATAATTTTTTTATCAATTCTCCCAGTGAATAAATTACAAGAATTATTGGTATTTTGATGGATTTATCGGGACGAAAAAAATCAAAAATGTTTTGTATCAATTGGAACCGATGAAATAGTGAAGTCCTGAAAGTTTGAAATTTTTTCCTTATATTTATCAATAGTCATACACTGTGATAGTTTTGATAGCGCTTCCACCGATCGACAGTTCGGTGCACGTAAAGGAATCCAGTACTTTGGTTCTTAAGATGTTTCGTCTGTAGATCTCCAGAGTGGTGAAACGGAACGGGAGTCCTATTGTTATTCAGCCATGACTCAATCGTTGAACACAAAAAATTAAAATTTTCAAATAAAGTTTTCCATTACAATATTGTCGTTTTGAGCTTCGATTTTTTTCCGTGAATTAATTTTTTTTTTGCAATCAGTTACGCGTATTGCATTATTTTTCAAATTTTTTTTAAAATTATCGGAATTGTATAAAAATGCATAGAAAAAGTGGCCATGTCGCACGAAGTGGCCATTTCATTTTTCCAAGCTGATAGTCCTGCAGAGTATAGTAGAACTGATTGTGCCCCTCAGAGTTATCCCCACTTTACCTAATCACCACTTATATCCTTGTCTCCCACCTCTGAAAACCAAAGACACAATCTCCTCAGGCTGATCGTATTCTACTCGGTTCAACTGTGTGGTGTACAACCCATGTGATCCCATGTGGTCCCCACGTTAAATCCATTGAGAGTGACAAAAACAAATAAAAGATGGATCGTGTGTCTCCAATTAAAAATATTAAACTTTGAAACGGTAAATTAGTAACAGACGAAGTGTATAATTTACGTTTGAAACAATCGGAGACCGGAGAGAGTAGGAGAAAGGCCGATGCCAGTGATGAGGGCGATGAGCGCATCAATAAAAACACCTTGCATTGAGGGACGACGAGTTGTAGACTTAGAGACAATGAAAAAACGGATGATTCGCAAACCAAGTTGAAAATAATAAAAGTATTAAAAAATAGAGAACTACAACGAGTTATTTTTTTAATACTGTGGTGTATCCCCCTTCGAATCCTGATTCAATTGTCTATCATCGAACGGATCTCAAGAAGCCGCCTTGGTAATGATTGTCTTTGAGTAACTTGGATATTTGACGATTCTCTTTGGCGCTCTTGTGCAGAACACATCATATTTACTCTGTTGAATAGTTAAGAAAACGGCCCCAACCATTTTATTAATCTGTTGTCATCATTTAATGTGGGATATCACAATATAATGAATATTCTCCGTAAAATTTACACCGAATGACTAGAAGATTCGTACCACGTTTAAATTTCGCGCCAATGAGGTTGAGAGCGACATTGTCACATCTCATGGTGGAGTGAACGAAAAACCATCCCGTGTAAAAAAATGTTTCGTTCACGATGTATGCATGATGAACCGTTGATAATTGCATTTACCTGACGTTCACCCTGTGAAACAATCCTAAACGTCTCATGAATTCTGCAGTTCGTGATAGCAGAGAGTCGTAGACCATTCATGCGACGTTCATAATGTATATTATGAATAACTCTCCAAATTAGGATTGTATATTCGAACAGAAAAAACGTTAAGAATCCTTCGCATTCAGCATCAGGAATATGTACTGCAAATGGTCTATGAACAGATGATCAATGCGTGGAATGTTATCGTTGTAGGAGATTAAAGATTGAAAATTGCGCAAAAAATGTGAGAAAAACTGTTCAAGACCATAATCAATTCATTACAGTCACTTTTATTATTACAACTCTGTTTATTGAATACAAACAATTTCGACTGACATGACATGGGAAAAGGGGGGAGATTACATAGAAAATTAATCATTAAGTACATTTCAATTTGTAATTTCAGGGAAAGTCGAAGCGTTCAGCACGTGTTTATTGTGAATTAACCAGCGATTTATTCGAAAAATTCTACACTAGAAACGAACATTTTCTTTGGTATGACTTTTTGCCCGATATAAGACCATTTGGTGAATAGTTTTGCGTTTTAATTTCTTTTCTTCATACGACAAGCACACGTTATTTATGATTCGTAGTCAGGAAACGTTCATGGACTATGTATGAATCATTCAGGGGGTGTTCATAGGTCGTTTATGAGATTGCAGTGACAGGTTCATCACCATATATATCGCAGTTACATATTATATAAGTAAAATTTTTAATGATTATTTCACAATAAAATTTGATAAGGATTCGAGCTCATTAAAAATGATATTCATAACTCAAAAGTGGATGAAGTATGATTCGATTAATCAGTGAGTGTCTCAGCAACGTTCGTAAATATTATCCAATGAGGGCTCAATTAATTGTCATGAATATAGAAAACTTTAGTACCCTATAACATCAGTCCTCCGTGTCTTCAGCACTGGACGATTTTTTAAATGATAAAATGCCAAGATGCACTTTGTTTTCTTGCTAACATATAATAAAAGATAAATACACAAGAACTATTGTAAAGATGGTTTTCTTACAATAATTCTTAAAAAATTGAAATTGAAAAATTAGAAAACTTGATATGAATAAAACAAATGTTAAATTTGATGAAGAGAGGAGTGATATAATGAAGAAGCAAACAAAACATTTTTACTCCACTCCCATCATGGAAAAGTTTTACGATACTAAAATGGGAATTCTTAGGCATTCATAGCTTTTTCAAAGACTAATACTAGTCATCGTCATCATAGAAACGCCAAACTCCATTGCTGGGTGATGGAGAATAGAGTTCTTTCGAATAATCGGCCTTCCAAGTCTCCGAACTTCCACGTCGATCGTTGCTCGTTTTCAAGCTCTTCTTACCCCTGTTGTTCTTATGCTTCTTCGTGTCTTTTTCTTCATCAGAGTCACTCTGGCTGATTTTTGATCGTTTGAGTTTTTTGTTTCTTCTTAGAGGACTCTTAGCTAGCCCTTCAGAATCGCTTTCACTCCAATTCCACGTTTTGTTAGAATCGATAATTTTTTTATTACGGGGAAATTCTTCATCAGAATTAGTAAACTCTTCTTCAGGATTGAAAGTTCTCTCTCTATCATGTTTCTCGTCCTTCTGTTCGTAGTAAAGTCTTCGAGGCCTACTACCTCTAGGAGAAGCATAGGCAAGATCAATGCCAATACACCCACGATTACCCTTAGGAGCTATATCAACAGTCTTGAATTTTTCCGTCATTTTGCTCTTCATATCACAATCAAAATCTGTCCTTGGGAGACTTGATGAGGAATTTTGAGATTTAGTTGTCTCGGAATGAATGAAATTTCCCTCCTTATTCTTCCTCAAATGACAAATATTGGAGGCAACATTGATGATCTCCGGTTTTTTAACTTTGTGTTCATCAAAATTAGGATTTCCAGCTGAGTTCTTCATTCCTTTCTCATTTCTTGCCGCATACGTACGAGTGATTGTACGTGTCGATGTTTGTCGAGTTTCAGTACTCGCCACATTCGAATCCTCATTCAATATTCCGATTTTTGGCTGAACAAAACTGCGCAATATCTGACGGCAATCTTTCTGCCGCTGACTAGAAAGTCTGGTCTCCCCTCGCTTCTCTTTCACTGGTGAACATTTACCCATACACTCAGTGTTATGTTTTGTTACGGCAGAAGGTGTGATCTTCGGTTCCACTTTATTGTTGGACTTCTTCAATACATCGTGATGCTCTGATGGCCTGGTGTTCAACCCCTTCTTCCTCGCATTCACTTCAAATTTCCCTTTGCTATAATCAGAACTCCTGCAATTTTTCCCAACATTCGATTTCATAAAACCCTTCGGTTCTGCACGTTCAAACTGTTCATCTTTCTTTTTTTTCTGCGTTGTCCATGCTGTACAAATCGTAGCGCTCACACAGTGTTTGAACGCTGCTGGTCCCAACCTGTATTTCTCAAGGGTGTTTTGGAAAACGAAACCTAAATAGAAAAAAAAATCTCTCCTGAATTCCAGTTTGTGGAACTCGCAAGGTAACACCAATACGATTCATTCATCACACCTGAACTTCAATCGTTTCATAAACGTCATCTGGAATTTTTGTTCTCTCCTCGAGTTCTTCTACGGCCATATTGGGTAGAACATCTTCAGGGTTGTACATTCGTTTCAAAAGTTGTCTTGTCATTTCCTTGGGATTTTTTTTATATCGCGATGCTGTCATCTCCAAAAATACAGAGCCCATCCATATTCCACTCCCTTTCAAGACTTCAACCTGAATGATTCACCTCATTAGTGTCGATAATGTTGCTTAATTATTAATTTTTTACAATGATTGAAACACCACCTTTTGCAGTCTCGTCTTATCAACAAAAATTGGTCTCCTAGAAGAGATGCCTTGCTCACCATAATGCTGTTTGACATATTCAAAAATGTTTTCGAGACAGTTCATCGCTTCCTCTGTGACTACAAATGAAAAAAATTTTTTTCTGTTATTCAAATAATCATAAAATTGTAAATTCTCATTTGAAGCAACAGTCATGTGGCAACAATTAACAAGCAAATTCGGTACAATTGTCGAATGCTATTAACAAATTTCGGCAGAAATTTTCGGTGCACTTCTAGGAATTTAAAAGGAAATGATAGTCCTGCCAAAATTCCAAAAGATGATGAAATTACAAATTGACAATTTCAATAAAAAATCAGTGAAAACTGTAAATTTCAGTTCAGTCAGTACATGAAAATCGATAGAAAAGCGGGAAATACGAGTAAATACATTCTTAAATTTGTATCGAATTGAAAATTCTGCGTCATAAGTTATTGAATATTGATGATTTAATGTAACTTTAAAATCAATTCTCGTGTTCCATACAATTTTCACTGAAATTCAGTGGAAATTAACGCTTTTTTTTCTCATAAACATCGGTTCCAAGTTAAATCTTCTAAAAATGACTGTATTTACCATATTTTTCAAATAGTATATGATATTCGAGTATTATGAATGATTTTTGGATGATCCGATGAGATATTTTTTATGAATTTTTCAAGCTATAAAAAATTGTTATTACCAAGGAACCGAATAATATCGGGGTTAATCGAAATTGGTTACTTATTAAGTAACAATTAAATTACTTGTAGGAAAATCTGCACACGTCCCACATCGATCAGATTCTTCTTCTTCACTGAACATACATTTTTCAACATTTTTATGTTGATCGTCTGGAGCATCATTCGTTTTCCTCGAAGATTTTGAATTCTTCTCAATGTTTTTTGAATATTCTCCTCGATGATCGTCTTGTACTCTCGACTGGGATATACTTGGAATATCTTTTTGAATTACAGTCTTCTCATTCCTCTCTTTTTGTGTTCTTTCGGTTTTTCCTAGGTCATCTTCAATTTCACACTCTGGAGGATTTTTTTCAGGTTTTCTGGCATTAACCACATCCTCATTCTCATCTTGTATCTCAATTTCATGAAAAATACTTGACTGGTACACGACTGGCCCATCGACTTTACGACAGACGTCAGAGGGACCAGTTGAATTCTTATTCCCTCTCAACTTGCGTGGTGCAGGTGGTTCGGATATAATTACACCATTTGTGTTTACTATGTGGCTTTTCAACCATTTGGCATTCTGTTATAATTACGACCCAGTATTCTACAAAGAAATGACAAGTTTACCGTGTTTCTTGAGAAGTTTAACGGGGTATAGCTTGTCTTTCCACCAGCTACATAATCCCAGGTCTGGATCATTGACGATTTTAGAGGTGTTGACGATATTCGTTTCAAACGTATCTTTCCAAAAAACGAAAGCGTAGGCCATTTTGGATACTTTTTTATTCTTTCCCACTTTTGCCTTACAATTCTGTGGTTTTCCAATGGAGAATAATTTTGTTTTCGATGAAAATATCAATCAATTTTCAACTTGAATTATTATTTCTGTGGCTTATTTCAAGTATTTGAAATAAAATAAAAGAATGACTGCACTAACTTCAGACTTCTGATCAATGACTATGACCCAAATATAATTTTTCAAGGAAAACAGATTGAAAAAAAAAAAATCTATCGAATTTCGAACGATTTTAACAATTTGACTACGAGAATGCGGGGAGCCAAAGATTTTACCGAATATTCTCGAACAAGCCAGTGGAGAATATCACGTTGGTTGGAGGAAAATACTGAATCGTCCACGGAGACAGCCTCCATATCCTCACGATTCAGAGATGAAGGAACGAAAGTAGACAGTCCAGATGACCAATATTCAGCAACTCATGGTTAGTCAGTTTGAGTGATAATCAAATTTGAAACGCAAGATTCGTAGGCAACTCAAAATACTGACCTTTCCGGCTATTGTAAATGGAAACATCTGTACAATTTTGTAAAAAAATGAAGCATGCAAATCCAAGGGAACTTGATTGCCTATCCATGAAGTCTATTCACAAATTTATCTCAATGATTTCTCAGTCTTACGATATCAAAATTTACTTGATATACCTTCTCATAGCCTACGTACGATGAAAATTCTGCTTGAATAACTTAACAAAAAAATGTGAATTTTTCTGTTGCTCCTGCTGTCCTAAATTTCATTGTTGTAATTATTTTTGTAATTTTGAGTTTAAAAAAATTTTATTTTTCGCATGCGGATGGAGAAGGTCTTCGACGTTCAAACATCAATATTGAGCTAGAAAAAGCTCTTGTCATAGAAAATTGAATTTTATCAACAGAAGCTGATCTGACTGATGAACGCAAGGAAGTCATGAAAAATGAAAATCGAGGGGAAAAAAGAAAAAACGAATCAGGGGACAACGATGAGGATATCATCAGTCCAGGTAGTCATCAGAAATATCTATCGCCTCTTTGTGAACCCTTTCCCACTAGAAATGTTTATTTTCTCACCACGCATTGGTGTAGAAGAGGGCAGCTACATTGAAAGAAATTCTTCAACATCGCAGAACAGTGAGGTGGATTCACTCTCAGACGACGAACTGACCACAAGTTCATCCAGCACTACCGAGTCTGATAATGAAATATGTAGCAACGATGATCGCAAAACTCAACCTGATATGGATTCCAAAGTATATAACAATGCAAGAATCACAATAGGAGAGAGCATTTTAGCCATTCTGATGCTCATGATACGTCATAAAATCTCGAAGAAATTGCTGAATGCCATATTGGCACTCGTAAATTTACATTGCCCCTCGCCAAAAAATTATTTCAAATCATTTTACAGGTTCAACAAGTTTTTCATTAACTTGGCTACTCCGATAAAACGTCACTTTTTTTGCTCAAAATGTCTATCTCAGCTCGTCGACCAACACCAAACATGTCCCGAATGTAAAACAAAACTGGGTGTTAGTTATTTCATTGAAATCCCGATTCTTCTACGTCTAGCAAAACTGTACAAGCGACCTGGCTTTTATGAAAGTTTAAATTTTCGGTTCATTCGGAAGAAAGACGTAAAAAAAACTATGAAGACATTTGGGACGGTGACGTTTATCAGTCACTTTCATCAAACGGTGGTTTTCTCTCAGGTCGCAACAATATTTCTTTTACATGGAATACCGATGGTATATCAATTTTTAGATCATCTTCGTTTAGTGTGTGGCCGATGTATCTAGTTGTTAATGAATTACCTTTCAAAGAACGATTTAAAAAAGAAAATGTTCTATTAACTGGGCTGTGGTTTGGTCCAACAAAACCAGAAGTAAATTTGTTTTTGGAGTTTTTGGATAATATCACTGGATACTGAAATCAAGAACCCTGGCATTTTTAAAATAAAAACCTTGAGGTTCTTAAATTGGCATCCTCGTCGACTAAAATCATCTTCGTTAATTATGGTGTGCCAATCACAAATTAGGCAACTCCCTCCCCGCTCCATTACAAATTACAGAACTTCCTCCTTCAATTCTGTGATGCAATATTTGAATGGTCCCAACAGTTCTTGATTCCGGATTCTGACAACCATTGGTTGTGCGGCTAATGCGGAGACCAGCTGCAATCATTGGCAGCGCTCATAAGAAAAAAATAAAAGCTTAGTTCAGTATTTCAATACCGTGGTGCTGGAAAACAGAAATTCTTTTGTCTCTGTGAAGACTTCATAAGCTCCCTATAATTACAAAAATTAGGAAGTGTTTTTCCGTGAATCATCAAATTTCCTACCATTAGTGCTCCCCTCCACAGCCACTAGCTTCCACAGTCGATAAATATATCTCTTTTAGAATGATGTCTAACAATCCACTATAAACAGACAAAATCTCAAAGATCTAAAAATACCAACTACAAATGAGTTACTAAAGAATATCAAACTTAAGTTAATGAAGTAACTAGATAGTCCGATAACTTGGTTCATTTTTAGTAACATAATTTGTAGCCTATCCCCATTATCGACCCCTGACGTCCCTTATCACGTTTACCAGGGACAAACAACATGTAACCTGGATCCTCGGTCAAGCCAATCAATTTCTCTTTCCTTCCTTCCTCCAATACACATCAAAGGAGAGCGGATTAATCGTGCAATAACCGAGAGAACCTTCTTCGAACTTCTAATCAACTTCTAATATTCAACGAACCAACAAATATACACGGTACTATTCATTGTTAATAAGGAAAATTTCATACTTCATTGCTTCGGAAATCAGAGTGTCTCGCCGTGAGACCATTTCTCTTGCATTTTTCAGCAAGAATCAGCGTTTCCATAAGCTGAATACAAATCGATGCGATAATATTTCAAGACGTGTATGAGACCATACGCATTACACTCTCCCAATTAAGTTTTTTTTTTACCGCCGTAGGCATTTAAGTGTCAATGTAAGAGTGCTAATAACAAAATCTAAAGAGTGCGGAAACTAGGAAAACAACATGTTTTTTTTTCAAATCTGAAAAATGCAATCAAGTTCCATAAACTTATATAACCTATTTCGAGGTAGTTTTACATTGTTTGAAAACTAACGTACTCTTCCAGTAATGAAATTTCTAATTTTCGAGTGTTTACATGGAGTGGTGAATCGAATTATTTTTTCTATTCTCGCATGGTGAATCTATATTCTGAGAGAGTTTGGTGCCGCACAATTTTCGAAATTTCTATATTTGTTCAAAAATATAAATTTAATCTCGCACAGTTTTTACAATTTTTTTTCTGAGCATCTAATATCTGATTTTTTGCTTCCGCATGGAAGCCTTGTAAGAGATGATTTTTACGATCTCGTAATTTTGCTTGGAAATGATGTAGAATGTCATGAAACGTGAAAATATAATGTGTTTAGAAAATGTATGTATGTATGTCGGAATGGGTATGTCGATTTTTCGGAAATGTTTTATAAATCCCCCCGAAAAAAGGACTAAAGTTTGAGCTAAAAATCTGAAATTTTGTCGGATAATTGGTATTACTTTGAAGCATTTGTGCACGCAAGTTCAGCTTAATCAGCCCAGTAGTTTCAGAGATATAACAATTTCTCAAAAATCTTTTTTCCTTAATATCTCATAAACTACGCGACCGAATCGAAGTTTTTTGATGGGAAAGTATTCCTTACGATAATATCTATCGAATTAAATCAAAATATTGCTACGTAACTAGGGTCAGTTTAGTAATAATCAGCATTTCTCATTTTTACTAGGAAATCGTTGTGGATACGATAACTCGCTGAAAATTTAAGATAGGAAGTTGAAATTTGGTAGGATTGTAGCTCTTATGATACTACAGAACTGTATTATTCACGAGCTGAATCGGATAAGTAGTTTAGAAGATATTCAACTTTTTGTGAAAAACTGTTATGCTTAATATCTCCTAAACTACTGGGCCGATTCACTTTTTGTTTCAAAATGTTTGTCACGATATCTTCTATCTAGATCAATCAAAATATGTATAGCCGCCCATACAAAGTTTTCGAGATATCAGCGTTTTTCTAATTTTTTCATTTTAAAGTTAATGTGGTGTCCATAATACGCGTCAAGCTTGGTCTAGACATCTGAGATTCTGGGTACTAATTTGTATTATGAGCCCACAGTCATGTATAAAATTTTGGGTCAATCGATTCAGTACATCCGGGCATAGAGCAATTTATCCAAAAATCTTTTTTTCTAAAAAATTACATCGTCATTTTATCAATGATTTTTGTCTCTATATGACTTAAAAAGTCATAATAACAATTTATGGTATTTTGTATTTGATGAAATGTCATAGCTATGACAGAGATAGAGTTCGGTATGGTCTATTTTTTTTTTAAGAAGTGTAAATTTTCTACGATTTTTATTATCAAAAGTACGGTCATTAGTTGATTTTGTTTTACCTCGAAATCGTTGTTCGGTCTCTAGCCGACGCAAAAATCGAAATATCAAGTTGAAATCAAATTTTATTACGCTAAAAACCATTCGGAAGCCCGCCATCAATTTATTGATGGCAAAGAAAGTATAACAAAAAATTAATGAGTGAGATGTTCACTGCCACATGCTGGCTGCCGCCTGCTTGTTTACTTGTTGCGAGGAACAATTTTGGGTTTTCATGAGAAATTTCTATACTAAGCACAGAATGATATTCAATTCTATTCTAACTTTGTTTTCAATAATGCTCCGTCAATAACAGTGACCTAATATTTCATTCACAGCGATATTTTATAAAAATTCAGCAGAAAAAAAATATCTGCGCGTGATTTTGAATATCTTTTTGTTCTATATGGTCATTGTTATCCTCGAACATTCTTCTTCCAGTAAAACCATGATTTATCGGTAATAGAAAAGATCCCTGATATCGTTGACTGACTAGGGAACAGGTGTTGACGAGCAGTCTCCAGGATCATGTTGCCAGCATCTCGTTTTGACCTTGGTCCACTGGTCCTCACTCGATAACAATGATATGCCTCCCTGTATTTCATAATGCGAATAAGGAAACATGCGTCGTTCAGCTGCCAGTTTGATAGCACGCAGATCAGCTCGCGACAATGGTCCCCCTGGATCAAACAACTAAGGCCTTATCTCGCGGTAATTGCTTCCCACCCTTTAAGGAGTTGCATGCCCTGTGTGCTAAAGACGAAATGGGTATGGAAGTGTGTGCCAAACTTTCACACTCTTCATTTCGAAACCAATTTTCTTTGAACTTGATTTTTCGTCTTCCTACAAAACTTCACTATTATTTAGTCCGAATCCAATTTTTAACACTGCTGTTTTTTCATTGTTCAGGATTTTTTTCTCTCCTTCGGTTGGTGTACTCTTCGAATTTGCAGAGGTTTTCATCCCTTGCTCAAAACGCTTATCAACGTCCATCAAATTCTCTGGGCGGATTTCATCACTAACATGAGATGCACTGATTATATTCTTATCCACTCATTCTACTTGGAAATTTCTCAAAATTTTCATCTGCTCACACGATGCAGTTAAGTTCTCAATTTCTTCGATTCGATCAGAGAATGCAGAACAATTTGCATGTATATCAACATTCTTTGCACCCATTTCCTCTGCACTCGCATGCAGGGACTGTTTCATCCTCTATTCTTTTTCAAAATATTTGCCAGTCGAGTCCACAGAATCGATCCCAAAGATACGACGTTTCAAAGCACTGTATTCTTTAAATTAATGGACTGAAACTGCCTATTTGCCCAGCCGAGGTTCCAGGGCCTCTATTTCTCTTGTTGGTCACGACGGGCCTTGTCTCAAATGCATTTGAGTTGATTTCACATTAGCCAGTCTTGCGTTAGCAATATCATCCCACTCTGAGGTTCACCATCCAGCAGTCATTGACTCATATCTTCCCGAGATGTTCATGCGTCTTGATTCTTGATAATTAGTACAATGATCTTCGATCTACATACATGGTGAAAATGTTCAATTCCACGGCAACAGAAGTGAAATTTTGACCTCGGTGCCATTAAAAATTCTTAAATCTCCACAGTAGTGTCACCTCCTTTGGGTTGATTTTCCGAGTGACGACCCTCAACACACCATCACCCAGGTAGGAATTAACAAATAGCCCAAGCTTGGTCCAAGGGCGGCTCAACCTTGGTTAATCACAGGCCAACACAGGCGTCCAGGGCTGGCCCAAGGCTGGCTGAGCACCGAAATGATAACGCTGGGCCATTCTTGGCCACCAAGACTGGACCTGACTCGGTCGCCAGTCGTTAGCCGTGACTAATGTATATTGATTTAAATGATTAAAAAAATCAAAAATAATTTTCATTCGATCATTTTTATGTTTGATTATCTTCTAATCACCCACCCCTAACGCATCTTTCAGTGAAAATCCCTAATTTGTTAATTTAAAATAATCATCCCGACCCGGTTTCGAACCCACGATCCTAACATCACTAGTCCTACGCCTTAACCACTAGTCTACCGCGCAATTCTTATTACTGTTGACTCAAATCGTCCATATATGAATTCTATCTCGATTTCATTCTTCGCTGAATGAGTTTTTAAATATAATCGGAATTAATTTCGATTTCATTATTTATTAATCACCTGGTTATTCGAGGGGTGTGAAAAAATATCTCCCCTCTCCCCCCACCTGAGTATTGTAAATGAACCCAGATTTTCAATTTTTCGTTACACTTGAAGATTCGATCTTTATTATTATTATTCTTATTATTATTCTCTCCTTTCCCCCTTCCTTTGACCTTGAGAATTTTTACAAATACGCCTCCCTCCCCCTCTTCTCAACAGCTGGTTTAAGCTTGGCTCAACCCTGACTCGTCGGGCATTGGTGGACAAGCGTGGTCCATAATTCAGCAAGTTGTTGAGCCAGTCTTCAGCCAGTGGTAGAGCTTGAACCTTGGTTACTACAGTTGGACCAATGTTGGATGAAGGCTGTGCTACCCGATGCTTGGCCGAGGACGGGCTAGTCGAGCTTGGACCAGGAGTGGCCGCCAATGAACGTCTGTCAATTCGGGCTACTCATTGGCCACCAAGTTTGGGCAAAGGTTGGCACCCCCTCGTTGACCAAGCATCGGCGGACAGTCTTCGTCCATGCTTGGTCCGACCCTGGTAACCAAGGCTTAAGATGCGCCATTGGCTGAAGACTGGCTTAATCATTGGTTAAATTATGGCTCACGCTTGTCTACCAACACTCGGCAAGTCGAGGTTGAGACAAGCTTGGGATGGTCGTTGAAGCTCGGCGTTTCTTGCCAGGGCACTAGGAATCGGACCGAAGGGAGCAATTCAACCGAGTATCAACTTTAATTGTTGAATCCAAATTTTTTTGGCAATACCAACCGCATGAAATTTATTTCGTTAGAATCATTGAAACCCTACGTTTCTTTAAAAAATTGAATATTATCATTTTTGAGAAGAAATCATTACTTATCGAAAGAAATTGGCAATCGGATACTCGGCGATTCAGCTATTGGGACTGAGTCAGGTACCGGGACATTTACCTTATGAATATTCAGTATCAAATTGCATTGAATTTTCAGTGAAATCTAAAATTTCATGATTTTTTCCTCCTAATTGCCATTCAGTGTCACTGCCCTGAAAATTCAAGAATACATTTACCTTCTATTTCTGGTTTTCTATTCATTTTCAGGGAAAAATGGAACGGAAATTTACAGTTCCGTTTGATTTTTCCACGAAATTCTAAATTTTCAATGACAAGATTTCCTGAAATTTCAGTAGAATTAAAACACGATAAAAATTTCTGGACTTTGGCATGGAAAACTCAGAAAAAAATTTGCAGTGTACTCCCCTAAAAACTTCAGCAACCATTCAACCTGATAAGAATTCAATAAACCAATAAACTCGACAACATCGAAGACTAATCAGATCATCAATGAACGGAAAAGAAGAGAACACTCACCACCAATTTAAATAAATCATAATGGTCCTAATCATAGATGACCTTAGAGTTCGTGCTACCCGTAGAGTCATCGATCTTAGCCCCCGAGTCGATGCTATGGCTACCATCGATCCAGGTTATACCTCAAGCACCTAAAGATTCTCATCTTTTTATAGGGAAAATGCAGCGTATAAATGGAAATGGAGGATAAAAACTGCTCGAGTGGATTACTGTGACGGTATCCAAAAATAAGAATCACCAGCGATGTGAATGATAACGTCATGGGGTGAGGGCATCAGTGTTGAGGTTCTGATAGAGAAGAGAGAGTTGAAAACTATGAGACAAAACCATGACGCAAGCGGTGGGAGGATCTTGCTTGGGGGGCTCGTTGGCTGGTGGTTGGTTGGCGTCGGTTAGTTTCACACAACCATGGACAGGTTTGTAGCCAAGCAACCGCGCAATGACCACAGTCTAGAGCGAAACACTAGCTGATACGGACGGTCTTGACCTTCCTCAATTATATTTCATTTTTTTACCCAGTAATGACATAAAAATTGAGGCATCAACAAATTACAGGTTTATTCAAGTGCTTTTGACAAATATTTCACTGATGTGTTTAGATAATAAAGGAAGAAATTGTTGGGTGAAATGTCACTGGTAGCCAGTGGGAGAAAAGTGTATTTTCCTCGGGGTATTAATGTGAACTTTGAAGGTGAACTAAAATAGTTTGATAGGATGCTTCAGAATTATGGTGTGCATTGTGTGGCAAGTTTACAAAGGTGCTAAATGGTTTTCTGAGAATCCACGCGGAGGTGAGAAATTTTTTTCTGAGGTAGAGTGATGACAAACATTGAATTAGAATTTTCGTACGGATTATTTACGAAAATCTCGGGGGGATTATTAATTTAGAGAAAAATGTTGAAAAACAATTTGTGTGATTGGTTGAATTTTTTTAGAAGATTCTATCATGAATGTCTCTAAACCTCTTCCTTTCCGAAATATTTGAAAAATAAGTAAAGGGATGATAGTAAAGGTGTAAATCCAAAAATTCCATACGGATTGAGCTGTAAATATTTACGAGATAGTAGGTTTGCAGGTAGATACTGGATTTTTTTTCATATATAACTAAATTTTGGGAAACTTTCGGAATAATTTTTATAAGCATCTCCCTATCAAAAATGTTATCGAAATGAATCATAGTTTATAAATAAACAAGCAAAATTAGCTTCCAGTCGGAAGCAAAAAAACAATGAAGTAATTTCTAAACTATTCATGTACTCTAATTCCAGAATATTTCTAAAAGTAGTGATTGTATACAAAAAAAAAGTGGAGGGTTTTTAATGAAGCTCGCCAGATTTTTTATGATATAGAGTTCTTTTGACCTTTTTCTCTAAATCTACTAACTTTGGAGATATTCGAGAAATAATCTTCCGATGCTTACCTGCGACTTTTTTTTCTAATAAATTCAAAAACTGGCACTGTCATTATCTTTGGTCATCGGTACTACTGTTAATGCGCTTAAAAACCGACGTGGCCAAAGTGATAAAGGAGTATAGAAGAGGGGGTAAGGAAAGAGGAACTGAAGAATGAGGGTTAAAAGTCGATGACAACTAGAGCCACTCAATTGTTAATTTATCTTCCATAAATATTACAATGAGAATTACCCTGTCAATTCTGGTGATTTGGGGTCATCCACGAATTTCACTCCCCTTTTTCCTGGAAACATAGACAAACAAACAAGATAATCAACATATAGTAAAAAATTTATTACAGAGCCCTGACGCAAATGACCAAAATAGGCGTTCGACTCTACTCATTTACTCAGTTGGACTCCAACCCTTGTTGAATTCACAACGAGCTCAACGGACTGAAAGTGAGACACGAGTAATCCTGAACGAGGAAAAGAAGTTTAGGGATAATCGTGAAGTTAAAATGTCAATGAGAAGAATAGCTGTTTTGGCAGCTGTACATTCCAGTCAACGAAACGATTCCAATGGTGCAAATTACGGGGGTTATTACACCCCTGGTTACAATATGTCCGGAAATGCCAGTGGAAAGACGGGAAGGTTCGACACCGATTTACATGGGAATGTTAACGTACTACTCGGAGGGTGTGTACAAATTCCTTGCATTTTTTTCGGTCTGTAAATGTGAAATTTTCGGAGATTTGACGATTACCTTGGATTTCGTTTTGCAAGGAGGCACTTGTCTACTAAAAGCTTTCCTGCATTTAAAAAAAAACCTTGATTTCAACTCAGTTTATCCCATTCACAAAGATGATAACATCGCAGTTTAACGCAAAGATCGCCGGAATTTCCAAAAAGGCACCGTTCGATTTGTGACTTTGCCGTCTTACCTCCTTAAAAAAAATCAATCATCGGAATAAATGAATCATTCTCAATATGAGTTATGGCGACTCGGAGTGTTTGTATTGTTATTATTTACTAGGGGGGCTTCGCCCCCTGCTCGCTTCGCTCCCCAAACCCCGGGGGGGCTTCGCCCCCCCCCGCTCGCTTCGCTCGCTCCCCCTCCTCACACTCGTGCCTAACTCCGATCCTTGAAATGTGCCATCAGATCCCAGTGTTATCGGACCCCCCTCCCATAGGAACTCCTAGGGCCACCTAGGAACCCCATAAGAACCCCATAAAAGCCCCATAGCGTACCCCACAGCAACCCTACAGCACCCCCATCGGACCCCATATCCACCCTATAGCAACCACATAGCAACCCCATAGCCATTTGATGGCAACCTCATAGGACCCCATAGTAACCCCATGGCAACCCCATAGCAACTCCGAGTCTTATGACTTCTTTGCCTTATGGCTCTCATGATTCTTATGACCTTTGCCTTATGGCCTTTAGTGGCCAATCACTCAACAATGACTGTCAGTCACTAAACAATGACTGGAAAAATTAGAAATGAATTATTTATCATTTAAATGACATGATTTTAAATGGATTATTAATGCAATAACATTGTTTTTATAGTGTTTGGGATTAGAAAAAGGGATTAAATGGATGAATGAAGGATTTTTTAACATTAAACCCCATAGCAACGCCATAGCAACGCCATAGCAACCTCATAGCAACCCCATATATGGGCCGGATCAAGCGTCGCCTGAACTTTGAGCGTCGCCTGAATTTTTGGGCTCATTTTTTTATTATATAGAGAGATTCATTTTGAGATTTACTGATTTTAAGAAGAACTATCACAACACCTCTAATTTGAAGATTTTTTCCGTTTTGAGTTACAAGAGAATCACCAATATAATGCAATTACATTATTTTGGACCGCCTGTTTGAAATGTTCACTTTTCAGCGGTGTACTGGGAATGAAGTTATCTTCCACACGACAAGTGTAAAGTTCAGAGGTCATATTCAAAGTAAATTCCAATAAGTAAAACAAAGCTCGATATTGAATGTCGCGAATTTCATGCAAAAAATTCGTTTAATCTCACTTTCACTGGCCGGTATTACAAATAGTATGTGTTACGCGTGCGTACGAAAACGTGCAATTTTACGCATTTGTAACATAATAGACAAATTTCTAAAACAACAAATTCTCCAGGTTTTTCCGTAATTAACCCGGCTGACCTGATTTTGGGAGCACCACGCGCGCCTTTTTCGGCTTTCGTCTCTTTTCAATGAAATGAGAGACAGCAAAAATTTGGAAAATCAAATGTCTAATGATTATTAGTCTTGTTTTGAGTGATCTATCATCATTCCTCTGGGAGAATGATGATAGATCATCGTTCTATCATCATGGCCCGCTGGGGGCAAGCAATGTACAGTGTATTTGCGCCCCAAAGAGCCCAAACGACTGTAACTGGTATCGACGTCCCTGAAAGAGGTAGGCAGGCGCATATGTGTTTTCAATATCGAGGGACCGAGGGTGAGCGGGCCCATAAACCCCATAACAAGTTATGATCGTTTTAGCAGCACTTTTTTGACGAATTTTCTCGATTTTTTTAAAAATCAACGGAGATTGTTTATTAGAAAAATATTGAACGAGTGTGTTTTACATTGAATTCAGAATGCATCTTTTTTTTTGAGGTCGGTTCGGTAATTCTACAACGAGATAACCGCAGTCGACATTTCTATTAATTAAATAAATAATTATTACAATATTGAGTTTTTTCTTCTCTCGTTGGCATCCCAAGGGTTCAACGAATCTCTGGGAAAATTGACGATTAAAAAAAAAATTTTTTCGTACGTATGGTAGCGGTTCAAAGTTTGCCGACTTTTACGGACCCTGAAAATCGGAGGTTTTTCGGCTTCTCACAGCGATTACAAATAAACTCATCAAATTGAAAACTTGAAACTTCGTATTGGGCGAGTGAAATACTTATATTACACAGTGCAATTGGTCCCATATTTTTACGATTTTTTTTCTCAGGTTATGCGCATATAACCCCAGGGTCCTCTACTTCTGAAACGGATAGTAAATGCGTTGTGTGCTCCAGAGGAGGAAGATGTAAAAATGATCAACTTATGATAATAATATATATTTCCCGTTATCCGATGAAAGCAGAACCCTTTTACCCTATAGGGCTATGAATTTTTGAAACAAGAAACAGAATAGACCTTTTTCAGAAACATAAATATAAGTGAATTGGAAGAACTGGATATGATCTATATTTTTTCGAATGTTATATTGTTATAAAGTTATTCATAACAATATGCCATGGCAAAAAGGTTTTTGAGAAGTACGTCTTTACTTGCATAAAAAACTGATGGTTTGAAAATTGACAAGAAGAAAATATCGCACACTGAGAAATGAAACTTGTTGTCAAGAGATTTTGTACTTGTCCGAAAGATAAGGGGCAATTTGCTCACAACAAGAAACCGACTTCTCAAAGCAAATCCAGTGGTTTTTGCATAAAAATATTTTGGATTTGAGACTTATAAATTATTGAATAAATTAATTCAACTAGACTTGGTTTGAAAAATCACTCCTGGTTAGAAACAAATTATCCTCGTCTTTGGGACAAATACAAAATTTCTTGATAAAAGTTTCTTCTTTCTCAGTGTGAGATATTCTCCTTTTGTCAATTTTCGAGAAATGAGTTTCTTGATATGAATGAAGACGTACTTATCAAAAAACTTTTTTTTGATCAGCGCACGTGCTCACTCTTTAGCCCATATCTCGAGAACGATTGGGCCGATTTTGAGGAGTCAAAAATCATTTTATTCGTGAGAGAATGAGATATAAGCTTCGTCGGAAACATTTTTCTGCATCTCTTGTGATTTTCACGTGAAATCATTTGTTCATTAACAATGAGTAATGATTTGTTTATAACAAATTATTGTGCAACAGGAGGAAAAAATAAAAAAAAGTCCTATTCCTTTACTCCAGAAAAGGTACAATTCAACAATAAAATTCGAACGAGTCCCTATCACTTTTCCCCTACACATCGATAGAAAAGATAGAACGATTTAGTTACTGTTAACGAGGCGTCTTAACTATTAATGCCATCTTTTAACTATTAACAAATCGTTTTATTAGTTAAGGAGCCTCGATAGCAGCAAATAATTCCTTCTATCAGTGTATAACATTTATTTGTGTACAGGGCGATGCTGAGTGGAGTAATCATAGTGGTAATCCTGGTTTGCTACTGCTGCCACAAAAACATGAGGAAGAATCGACCACATGAGTACTCCCCTTATTGGAGAGAGCCGGACGTCCAAAGTCTGGAGGTCTTCACCATGGATTCTCACGCAATGGGGCGTTTTTTGGGTGCTCAGCAGTGCTACGATCGAAGCGGCAACACGGAAGAGATTACGACAATGTCATTACCCTGTCCAGGAACACCAGGACCACCCCCAACTTACGAGAGTCTTATATTCAATCCACATAATAATGCTGCGTCACTGAGTGATAAGAAAGAGGAGCCCATTAGCACTCCTGATTTTATACTTCCGGTCTTTGGGAATCAAGGGGATTCCCAGGAACAGGAGAAAAAGGGGGAGGACGAGGGGTTGCCCTCTTACGAGGCTGCACTGAAGCTCGAAGCTAATGGCTATGTTTAATTATTAAAAATTGTTTGTTGAGGCAAGTTACGTGGTGAAGTAGTGAGACGAGATAAATTGATTTTGCAAAAGATCTAGCTTCTTCTGAATATCCTAAAATCTAAGAGAGACACAAATGTTTTTGTGAGTACTTTTTTCGTAGATCAGAGTGATATTCATTAGATTCACCCTTAGACTTGAAGATATTCATCAAAAATTCACATTGAAGTTGAGTTGACATATCTCGTCTTTCCATTTCAAAACTGATTCATCATTGAGCCTTTTACAGGTCTCTCTTTTTTACGCTTCTAGGTGTAAGTTATAAATCATTACGTTGTACATATATGGAGAGAGTGTTTCATTACAGATGTACTATTGAACGGGCTGTTTTATTTATTTATTTGTTTAAGTTTGAGATTAATTAATTGACAGAGTATTGTTAGAAGAAATTTAATGTTTTGTGTT
Organism: Diachasma alloeum; assembly: GCF_001412515.2. Classification (NCBI taxonomy): domain Eukaryota; kingdom Metazoa; phylum Arthropoda; class Insecta; order Hymenoptera; family Braconidae; genus Diachasma; species Diachasma alloeum. The sequence continues at coordinate 225,634 of NW_021680561.1, forward strand.
GGAGATTTTAGTTAATTTATAATGAAATTGTAGTGAGTGAATTTTTGTACATAGATAAAGAATTTAATTATACAGTGTGTATTGAGGAATTTTATTTCAATTCTGAGGTAAAGAATGAATTTATCGAGGATAAAGTCAGTTTGCTAATTAGTGAATTATTTCAGTGAGGAATGGAGTTGCAAAAAAAAAATCCAAAAGAGTATTTGTAGAGAGGAGAAAAATTCTGAAGATGGTTTCACGACATTCTCTGGTCGAAATACTCAATTTCTAGTAAGGTGAATGTACCCTATTCTCGGCTCAACTCCTATTCCCGTTTTGACTCATGCCACGCAATTGTCTCCCCAATTATGTAACTGTGCATTTTTTGTTAATTTCATACCTATTGAGGAGATCTTATCAGTTTATTGAAGTGATTTACAGCAATAGTTAATACACGAATTGAACGAATCTGGATGGAAAGAAGGACAGGTTCCTTATCAAGACTTCAATGGGGACATTTACCTTAATCCTCTGATTTACCAAGATTTGATATTTTAATACATTCATTTTACCATTTCCCAAGGCAATTCTTATAAGAAATATATGTATTTTATTGCAACAATCTTTCCAACAATCCTTCTCAATTCAACTGTAAGGTTTCAGGTTAGTCTATTAATTTGTTGAAGCGGTAGAGGACGATGAGTTCGAACAATCCATACAGATACTTTTGTACATATCTTTGAATACCATAAGTTTAGAGAACAACATCGAAGAACCCTTTTAATCCATATAATCTTTTATAAGGAAGACCTTTTCATGATTTCTCGTAATATCAGATATTACTGACAGACTTCAATGAAAAATATAAAAAATTTGATAGTCAAGAAAGAGAACCGATCAAAAATGTCTTTTGAAAAGGTTCTTGAATCGTTTTAGTTTGAAGACACTAAAAATACACATATGAATAAAGTTAGCTGATTTCGAGAAATTGCATTCTATCAATATCTCTGATATCATGAGCTTAATAAAAAATTTCAAATGGATTTTCGTGTAGCCACACAAAGAATAGTAGATTTCATCATTGTAATTATTAAAAACTCGGATTAAAAACTCACATTCGTCAGAAAATAATTTGTGGGCCGTATGATGTAAACTAGTTTTAGACACTGCTGTTACGTTCACCTCGTACCGAAAAATGCATTTTCATTTAATCGTAAACGAAAAGTAAACGAAAAGACTTTTCGTTTACTTGTAAACGAAAAAGGCACAGTTTGGTCACTTTTTGAACGTAACATCACTGTCAAAAAATGTTCCACACATGTGAGACGAGAACTTTCAGCACTTGTGATTGGCAGCCTTCGCCAACGCCTCGGGCCGCCAACCTCACACTCGTGAAAATTCCGTCTCATTCGTATCGAAATATACCATGATGTTACGGGTCCGAAAGTCATATTATCAGGCCTAGTAAAATAAAAGAAGTGTCTAGTTTCTAGAAATAAGTTACTGATTTCAAAGTAACTTGTGGTTCAAGGAACCATTGTATTGAGGATAAGAAACTGGTTAATTAATTCCAGAAGAAATAACCTCACTTGTTTCGACAGTGACAGTCGACAATGTCAGTGGGTTTTATATTTTTTGGGTCGCTGATCACGAATCTGTCGGTTACTTTTCCGAAAAATTGGCCCTTCAATTGTTATTAACAATTTTAATTGTTTAAAAAGCTTTATCTCAGAAACTATGATAGGTATGAGAAAAAGTTTCAAACAAAAGATGTTTGACATGTAAAAATATCGGGGTACTCGATGCAGATAGAGAAAAATAGTTGAAATGAAAAATATTTGCCATCAAATTTTCCATATAATTAATGGTTTCACATTTTTTCCTACAACTAGTAGTTGACGAGATATTAACGCTATCATGCTGCGTGATCGGGGAAATTACCTACAACGCTTTTGTTTACTGCTGTTTTACGAATAAACGATTCGAGATACAGGAAAAAATGTCGCATAAAAATTGGTCCCCATAAAAAATACACACATTTGAGTTCTACATAATCGTAGTAACATTTTTTGTCTAAACATTTTCCCGATGTCTGTCATAGTTTTCCAGATAAGGCCTTGTAAACAATTAAAATTGTTAATAACAATTGGCGGGACAATTTTTCGCAAAAATAACCGAGTGCCCCCCGCTCCGCTGCCACCCCCGATAACGCCGTATCTATCATAGTTAGGGGAAAAAGGTATAGAACAAAAAATGAGTATTTTTACATGTTAAACATCTTTTGTTTGAAACTTTTTCTCATACCTTGTTAATAACAATTGAAGGGACAATTTTTCGGAAAAGTAACCGACAGATTCGTGATAAGTGATCCAAAAAACATAAAACCCACTGACATTATCGACGCGACGTAACAGTTTATACAGGACTGTCGTGGGCATAAGGACTAAAATCAAGAACTGTTGAGTTCTTAAATCAAAAACCGTTGCATTCTTCAACTAGGAAATTTCGAAAGAGATAGGGTTCCACAATGAGTTGACATTAATTGAGTCACGATGTCAGGTGATATACTTTGGATAGTAAAAGATCTACAGAAATAAGTAAATTAATATTAGGACAGGAAAAATCATTAATTTAACGACGAAAATTTTCCGATCATGGGGATCCGGATGTTCTTGATTTAAGGTTCTTCTTTTAAGAACCCAAACGTTCTGAATTTCAGAACCAAGACTTTCTTCAAATAAGAGACAATATACTTAATTTAAGTACAATTATGCTCCAGTCAAGTGAAAATTAATGAGACTTGGGGAATTTTTTTTTGAAATAAGGGATTTCAAGAAAATCACTTATCAAGTTGACATATTTCTAGCATTTTTTGCTTGCTAGATTTCAGTACAACAGAGTTCTGAAATTCAGAGATTTTTACTGGAAACAAGAAACCTCTCTTCCTATAAAAAAAGTTCTTTTGATGGATTCCTCTAAACTTCTTCATTCCAAAGATGTTAAGCAATTTATTTACGGAATTATTTCGAACTTATCTCCTGTCCTTTACCATCTCAGTCTGAACAGTCAGTGAAGTAGACAACTCCAAAAATACAAGTGAAAGCGATAAGATAAATACGGAATTCTGTGAATGAAAGAGTCACATAGGAAATGATCTATAAAGAGTGGCGCGTGGATCCATCTGTATATATTGGCAATCTGAAACGCATGTTAAAAACAACTTTATCAGTAAGACTATTTAAACATCCACACGATCCTTTTGCATGTCAATGTTACTGGAGCAAGTACAGGGGTCATTGAAGCTCATTGTGATAATAAGAGCAGGGAGCTGAGTCATTTATCACTGACAATTGTCAATTCCTACCCGATCGCTCCCGAGTGAGCTCATCACAGAGACGCTTATTTATCTCTCAATTGGAATGTGAGGAGTGCACAGATAGAGGCATTCAAAATAATTGAAGCAGAATTCAATTGTTCATTACGTAAAGTACATTTTTTCTTACTTTATTCATTCGTTTTCATTTTTATGGAAAAATGTTTTTAGGTAAAATTTCACGAGATATTTCTCGAAGGAGGAAGAATTTCAATCAGAAAAACGGTTCCTCTATTCGGAGAATGTTCATTATCGGGATAATTGACTGATTATCAGGAATCCATCGCATATGAAACTTCTATCAATTACTATGCTCCAAATATATTTATTAAACTAAAAAAAAAACAATTTCAGGGAAAAATGTTAAAAGATCATTCCTGTACAATAGTAAATTTTCCATGCAGAAACTCCGTTGACATTTTTCCTTATCATCACTCATTCTCTATATTTTCATAATTAATGATCCATTCATAAATAGTTGATATTCAATAATTACATAATTATCTCGATAAAGAGTGATTTTATAAAATAAACCGTCAAATTATTTTTTTGGAAGGAAATTTTCATCTATAAGAAAGCTTTCTTGGTATCACTACCGAATAACACTCACTGTCAAAGTTGTTAACAATCACCGTAAAGCTGCTCATAATCAATGACAGAGAATTGAGTAATGCACTACTGAATATTGTCAATGAGTAATCGATCACTCGCGCAAATGAACTAGTTACAAAGACCCTCATTCATTCTTCAATTCACATCCGATAACGGTAACGTGACAATGATAACAATGAACACATAATTCACTCGTTCATTGTGTAAAATTCTTCACAGTTTTTTTTGTTTCATTTTTGTTCAAGAAACATTAAAACCCAAATGGACAGAATATTTGTGTCCAGGGCGCAAGTGCACTTGATTGGCCAGTCATTCGGCCAGGCCTTATATATAAATAAACCTCTGCTCAATCCCAAATTACTTGACCGCGTAATTATTTTCCATCCCATTCTTCTCAGCAGAAAAATAAAACAAGAAAAAACAGGAATAAAAAATTTCTGACGTCAACCGAATTAACTAATGACCGTTTTCCATTTTTGCTTCCAAATGGAAGCTTTGTAATCGTTCAAATTCAAGTTTTGGATTATTTATGTTATATAGAACCAGTAGGATCCAAAAAGTTCGGAAATGCCATTTCTAGAGCTCGCCCGTACGTGTGTGTGCATGGCTATGTATGTAACAAAGTTTATGTCATTAGGCCCGATAGACCGCGATTCTAACCTCGCTTCGCTCGGTTTGATCGCGGTTTTCGGGCCCAATGACATAAAATATCGTTTATGCTACGTTGTGCGATAAGTCAAGTTTGAAGCACGCTGCGCTTCGCGCAGCCTGCTCGCAGCTCGACTACCGCACGAGGTGGTGGCATATAGTATTTTAGACCACAAGGGCATGAATTTCGTTTTTGATGCATGTGAAATTTAAAGGCCGAGCCGAAGGCGAGGTCTGTACTCACGTTCGTTGAAAACGAAATTTATGCCCGAGTGGTCTATACTATTTTATGTTACATCGCGCGATAGTGGAATTTAGAGCACGCTGCGCTACGCGCAGCGTGCTTTAAACTTGACTACGGACTACGGTCCGTAGTGCAAACTTGATTATCGTACGGTGTGACATAAAAACAGTATGGAGCACTTGGCGATAAATTCCATTTTCAACAAATGTGAGTACAGACCTCGCCTTCGGCTCGGCCTGTAAACTTCACATCCGTCGAAACCGGAATTTCACATCTCGTACTCTAACATACTAATATCACACGGCGATAATAGTACATTACATGCCCGAGACTTGGAAAACAGATCACCATTCCCCACGTGCAAGATTGCCTTCCGAGCCAAAGACGAGGATGACATGCACGTGGGAGAAGGTGATATGTTTTCCATGGCGAGGTGTGTATATTAATTTTCATCATGCTGTGCGAAAAAGTAACTTTTTAGACACGCTTCGCGTGCCTGAAACGTCCCTTTTCCACACATTGTGATGAAAAATATCGTTCGATACTCGTGGGAAGTGTTTTTTGGCTCGTGGGAGGTTTATAGCAAGAGCCGAAAGCGAAAAGAGAACCTCTTTTCCGCACTTGTAACGAAATATACTATTTCGTGTCGAGGGATCCGAAAATGGGGTTTTTCAGGTCCCGTGACACGAAAAAGTAGTAGTTTATTTTCACATGTATACCCTCTCGGGTTTTTACATTTTGTCCCCATCCCCGTTGACAATTTTGAAGTAATACAATATAGAATCACTGAAAAAATATGTAAATATAAAGTTCCCCAAGTAACGTTGCCTCAGCTTAGCCATTTTCCGCTAGTTGTCCGAGGTCTTCAGTCCATCCAGGTAAAGAGAGAATACCACAGGTCCGTACTACAGTTGATTGATATCCCCAGCTCTTTCCATGAGTCTAGGGTACCGCTGCCTCCTGGTCGTGGTTAATGATGGAAACGGTCGTTCTCTCACCGAAGCCGCTCCAACACGAAGGAACCACCTCCGCAATTTTGCGACACAATTGTCAGCTTGGTTAACCCGCCCCAAATTATTGAGCTAGACCCTAGGATCGCCCGATCCTA